>NC_087224.1:235772-251465 GCF_015104395.2 Macrobrachium nipponense | reverse complement strand
CAGGTTCGGTTAGGTTAGGTTAGGTTAGGTTAGGTTAGTTAGGTTTAGGTACTAGGTAGGTTAGGGGTTAGGTTAGGTTAGGTTTTAGGTTAGGTTAGTTAGGTTAGGTTAGGTGAGTTGGGTAGGTTAGGTTAGGTTAGGTCGTAGGTTAGGTTAGGTTAGGTTAGGTTAGTTAGGTTAGTTAGGTTAGGTTAGGTTAGGTTAGTTAGGTTAGGTTAGGTTAGGTTGGTTAGGTTAGGTAGGTTGTTAGTTAGTTAGGTTTAGGTTAGTTAGGTAGGTTAGGTTAGGTTAGTTTAGGTGTAGGTTAGGTTAGTTAGGTTAGGTTTCGGTTTAGGTTAGGTTAGGTTAGGGTTAGGTTAGGTTAGGTTAGGTTAGGTTAGGTTAGGCTAGGTTGGTTAGGTTAGGTTAGGTTAGGTTAGGTATAGGTTAGGTTAGGTTAGGTCTAGGTTAGGTAGGTTAGGTTAGGTTAGGTTAGGTTTTAGGTTGGTTAGGTTAGGTTAGGTTAGGTTAGGTTAGGTTAGGTTAGGTTTAGGTTAGGTTAGGTTAGGTTAGGTAGGTTAGGTTAGGTTAGGTTAGTTAGGTTAGGATTAGGTTTTAGGTTAGGTCTAGGTTAGGTTAGGTTAAGGTTAGTTAAGGTTAGGTTAGGTTTAGGTTTCGGTTTCGGTTTCGGTTTCGGTTTCGGTTTGAGGTGAGGTTAGGTAGGTTAGGTTAGGTTAGGTTAGGTGGTTAGGTTAGGTTAGTTCGGTTAGGTTAGGTGAGGTTAGGTTAGGTTAGGTTAGGTTAGTTAGGTTAGGTTAGGTTAGGTTAGGTTAGGTTAGTTAGGTTAGGTTAGGTAGGTTAGGTTAGGTTAGGTAGGTTAGGTTAGGTTAGGTGTAGGTTAGGTTCTGTGAGGTTAGGTTAGGTTAGGTTAGGTTGGTTAGGTTAGGTAGGTTAGGTTAGGGTTAGGTTAGGTTAGGTTAGTTAGTAGGTTACGGTTAGGTCTAGGGTAGGTTAGGTTAGGTTAGGTTAGGTTAGGTTAGGGTTAGTTAGGTTAGGTTAGTTAGGTTAGGTTAGGTAGGTTAGTTAGGGTTAGGTAGGTGTAGGTTAGGTGAGGTTAGGTTAGGTCGGTTAGGTTTAGGTTAGGTTCGGTTAGTTAGTTAGTTAGGTTAGGTCTCGGTAGGTTAGGTTAGGTTAGGTTAGGTAGGTTAGGTTAGGTAGGTAGGTTAGGTTAGGTTAGGTTAGGTTAGGTTATGTTAGGTTAGGTTAGGTTAGGTTTTCAGGTTAGGTTAGGGTTAGGTTAGGTTAGGTTAGGCTAGGTTAGGTTAGTTAGGTTAGGGTTAGGTTAGGTTTAGGTAGGTTAGGTTAGGTTAGCGTTAGGTTAGGTTAGGCTTCGGTTGGTAGGTTAGTTAGGTTGTTAGGGTTAGGTTGGTTAGGTTAGGTTAGGTTAGGTTAGGTTAGGTTAGGTTAGTTAGTTAGGTTAGGTTAGGGTAGGTTTAGGTTAGTTAGGTTAGTTTAGGTTAGGTTAGGTTAGGTTAGGTTAGGTTAGGTTAGGTTAGGTTAGTTAGGTTAGTTCGGTTAGGTTAGGTTAGGTATAGGTTAGGTTAGGTTTAGGTTAGGTTAGGTTAGGGTTAGGTTAGGTCTTTAAGGTCGGTTAGGTTAGTTATGGTTAGCGTTAGGTTAGTTAGTCTCAGTTAGGTTAGGTTAGGTTAGAGTTAGGTTAGGTTAGGTTAGGTTAGGTGGTTAGCGTAGGTGAGGTTAGGTTAGGTTAGGTTTCGGTTTCGTTCGGTTTCGGCGTTCGGTTTTCGTTTTCGGTTTCGGTTTTCTCGGTTTCGGGTTTCGGTTTCGGTTTTTCGGTTAGGCTTAGGTTAGGTTAGGTTAGGTTAGGTTAGGTTCGGTTAGGTTAGGTTAGGTTAGGTTTAGGTTCGGTGAGTTAGGTTAGGTTAGGTTAGGTTAGGTTAGGTTAGGTAGGTTAGTTAGGTTAGGTTAGGTTAGTTAGGTTAGGTTAGGTTAGGTTAGGGTAGGTTAGGTTAGTTAGGTTAGGTTAGGTTAGGTTAGTTAGGTTTAGGTAGGTTAGGTTAGGTTAGGTTAGGTTAGGTTAGGTTAGGTTAGGTTAGGTTTAGGTTAGGTTAGTTTAGGGTTAGGTTAGGTTAGGTTAGGTTGTTAGGTTAGGTTAGGTTAGGTTAATGTTAGGTTAGGTTGGGCCTTTAGTAGGTTAGGTTAGGTTAGGTTAGGTTAGGTTAGGTTAGGTTAGGTTAGGTTAGGTTAGGTTAGGTTAGGTTAGGTTAGGTTAGGTTAGGTTAGGTTAGGTTAGGTTAGGTTAGGTTAGGTTAGGTTAGGTTAGGTTAGGTTAGGTTAGGTTAGGGTAGGTTAGGTTAGGTTAGGTTGGTTAGGTTGGTTAGGTTAGGTTAGGTTAGAGTTAGGTTAGTTAGGTTAGTTAGGTTAGGTTAGGTTATGTTAGTTAGTTAGGTTAGGTTAGGTTAGGTTAGGTTAGGTTAGGTTAGGTTAGGTAGGTTAGTTAGTTAGTTAGGTTAGGTTTAGGTTAGGTTAGTTAGGGTTCGGTTAGTTGGTTAGGTTAGGTCTAGGTTAGGTTAGGTTAGGTTAGGTTAGGTTAGGTTAGGTTAGGGTAGGTTAGGTTAGGTTAGGTTAGGTTAGGTTAGGTTAGGTTAGGTTAGGTTAGGTTAGGTTAGGTTAGGTTAGGTTAGGTTAGGTTAGGTTAGGTTAGAGTTAGCGTTAGTTGGGTAGGTTAGGTTAGGTTAGGTTAGGTTAGGTTAGGTTAGGTTAGTTAGGTTAGGGGCTTAGTTAGTTAGGTTAGCGTTAGGTTAGGTTAGGTTAGGTTAGTTAGGTATAGGTTAGGTTAGTTAGGTTAGGTTTAGGTTAGGTTAGGTAGGTTAGGTTAGGTTAGGTTCGGTTAGGTTAGGTTAGGTTAGGTTAGTTTAGGTTAGGTTAGGTTAGGTTAGGTTAGTTAAGGTTAGGGTTAGGTTTAGTTAGGTTAGGTTAGGTTAGGTCTAGGTTAGGTTAGGGTAGGTTAGGTTAGGTTAGGTTAAGGTTAGGTTAGGTTAGGTTAGGTTAGGTAGGTTATGGTTAGGTTAGGTTAGGTTAGGAGTTATGTTAGGTTAGTTAGGTTAGGTTAGTTAGTTAGGTTAGGTTGGTTAGTTTAGGTGTTAGGTTAGGTTAGGTTAGTTAGGTTACGGTGAGGTTAGGTTAGGTTAGGTTAGGTTTAGGTTAGGTTAGGTTAGGTTAGGTTAGGTAGGTTAGGTAGGTTAGGTTAGGTTAGGTGTTAGGTTAGTTTAGGTTAGGTTAGGTTTAGGTTAGGTTAGGTAGGTTAGGTTAGGTTGAGGTAGTTAGTGTTAGTTAGGTTAGGTTAGGTTAGGTTAGGTTAGGTTCGGTTAGGTTAGGTTAGTTAGGTTAGTTAGTTTAGGTTAGGTAGGTTAGGTTAGGTTTAGGTTAGGTTAGGTTAGGTTAGGTTAGGTTAGGGTTAGGTTAGGTTAGGTTAGTTAGGTTAGGTTAGGTTTAGGTGAGGTTAGGTTAGTTAGGTTAGGTTAGGTTAAAGGTTAGGTTAGTTTAGGTAGGTTAGTTAGGTTAGGTTAGGTTAGTTTAGGTTAGTTTAGGTTTAGGTTAGGTTAGGTTAGTTAGGTTAGTTAGGTTAGGTTAGGTTAGGTTAGGTTAGGTAGGTTAGGTTAGGTTAGGTTAGGTTAGGTTAGGTTAGGTTAGGTTAGGTTAGGTTAGTTAGGTTTAGGTAGGTTAGGTTAGGTTAAGGTAGGTTAGGTTAGGTTAGGTTAGGTTAGGTATAGGTTAGGTTAGGTTCGGTTAGGTTAGTTAGGTTTAGGTTAGGGTAGCGTTAGGTTAGGTTCTAGGTTAGGTTAGGTTAGGTTAGGTTAGGTTGGTTAGGGTAGGTTAGGTTAGGTTAGTTAGGTTAGGGTAGGGTAGGTACGGTTAGGTTAGGTTAGGTTAGGTTAGGTTAGGGTTAGGTTAGTAGGTTAGGTTAGGTTAGTGTTAGGTTAGGTTAGGTTCGGTTAGGTTAGCGTAGGTTAGGTTAGGTTAGGTGTAGGTAGGGCTAGGTTAGGTTAGTAGGTAGGTTAGGTCTAGGTTAGGTTTAGGTTAGGTTAGGTTAGGTTAGTTAGTTAGGTTAGGTTAGGTTAGGTTAGGTTAGGTTAGGTAGGTTAGGGTAGGTTAGGTTAGGTTAGGTAGTTAGGTAGGTTAGGTATAGGTTAGGTTAGGTTCGGGTTAGGTTAGGTTAGGTTAGGTTAGGTTGGTTAGGTTAGGTAGTTAGGTTAGGTTAGGGTTAGGTTAGGTTAGGTTAGGTTAGGTTTAGGTTAGGTTAGGTTAGGTAAGGTTAGGTTAAGGTTAGGTTTAGGTTAGGTTAGGTTGGTTATTAGGTTAGGTTAGGTTAGGTTAGGTTAGGTTAGGTTAGGTTAGGTTTAGGTTAGGGTAGGTTAGGTTTGTTAGGTTTAGGTTAGGTTAGTTAGGTTAGGTTATGTTAGGTTAGGTAGGTTAGGTTAGGTTGGGTCTTAGGTTAGGTTAGGTTAGGTAGGTTAGGTTAGGTGTAGTTAGGTTAGGTTAGGTTAGGTTAGGTTAGTGTTAGGTTAGTTAGGTTAGGTTACGTTAGGTTAGTTAGGTTAGGTTAGGTTAGGTTAGGTTAGGTTAGGTTAGGTTAGTTTTAGGTTAGGTTAGGTTAGGTTAGGTTAGGTTTAGGTTAGGTTAGGTTAGGGTTTAGGTTAGTTAGGTAGGTCTAGGTTAGGTTAGGTTAGGTTACGTTAGGTTAGTTAGGTAGGTTAGGTTAGGTTAGGTTAGGTTAGGTTAGGGTTAGGTTAGTTAGGTTAGGTTAGGTTAGGTTAGTTGAAGGTTAAAGGTTAGGTTGGGTTAGGTTAGGTTCGGGGTTTTTTAGGTTCAAGTTAGGTTAGTTGGTTAGGTTTAGGTTATGTTAGGTTAGGTTAGGTTGGTTAGGTTAGGTTAGGTTAGGTTAGGTTAGGTTAGGTTTAGGTTGGGTTAGGTTTCGGTTAGGTTAGGTTAGGTTAGGTTAGGTTAGGTTAGGTTAGGTTAGGTGTAGGTTAGGTTAGGTTAGGTTAGGTTAGGTTTAGGTTAGGTTAGTTAGGTTAGGTTAGGTTAGGGTTAGGTAGGTTTTAGGTTTAGGTTAGGTTAGGTTGGTTAGGTTTTAGGGTTAGCGTTAGTTGGTTAGGTTAGGTTAGGTTAAGTAGGTTAGGTAGGTTGGGTTAGGTTAGGTTAGGTTAGGTTAGGTTAGGTTAGGTTAGGTTAGGTTAGGTTAGGTTAGGTTAGGTTAGGTTAGGTTAGGTTAGGTTAGGTTAGGTTAGGTTAGGTTAGTAGGGTAGGTTAGGTTAGGTTTAGCGTTAGTTAGGTTAGGTTAGTTAGGTTAGGTTAGGTTAGGTTAGTTAGGTTAGGTTTCTAGGTAGGTTAGGTTAAGGGTAGGGTTAGGTAGGGAGTTAGGTTAGGGTTAGTTGGTAGGTTAGGTTAGGTTTAGGTTAGGTTAGGTTAGGTTAGGTTAGGGTTTAGTCAGTTTAGTTAGGTTAGGTTAGGTTAGTTAGGTTAAGGTTAGTATAGGTTAGGTTAGGTTAGGTTAGGTTAGGTTAGGTTAGGTTAGGTTAGGTTAGGTTAGGTTAGGTTAGGTTAGGTTAGGTTAGGTTGGGTTAGGTTAGGTTAGGTTAGGTTAGGTTAGGTTAGGTTAGGTTAGGTTAGGTTAGGTTAGGTTAGGTTAGGTTAGGTTAGGTTAGGGTAGGTTAGGTTAGGTTAGGTTAGTTAGGTTAGGTTAGGTAGGTTAGGTTTCGAGGTTAGGTTAGGTTAGGTTAGTTGGTTAGGTTAGGTTAGGTTAGGTTAGGTAGGTTAGTTAGGTTAGGTTAGGTTAGGTAGTAGGTTAGGTTGGTTAGGTTAGGTTAGGTGTAGGTTAGGTTGGTTAGGGTAGGTTAGGTTAGGTTAGGTTAGTTCGGTTTAGGTTTAGGGTCTAGGTTAAGGTTAGGTTAGGTTAGGTTTTAGGTTAGGTTAGGTTAAGGTTTAGGTTCGGTAGGTTAGGTTAGGTTAGGTTAGGTTAGGTTAGGTTAGGTTAGGTTAGGTTAGGTTAGGTTAGGTTAGGTTAGGTTAGGTTAGGTTAGGTTAGGTTAGGTTAGGTTAGGTTAGGTTAGGTTAGGTTAGGTTAGGTTAGGTTAGGTTAGGTTAGGTTAGGTTAGGTTAGGTTAGGTTAGGTTAGGTTAGGTTAGGTTAGGTTAGGTTTAGTTTAGGTTAGGTTAGGTTAGGTTAGGTTAGGTTAGGTTAGGTTAGGGTTAGGTTAAGGTTAGGTTAGGTTAGGTTAGTTAGGTTTAGGTTAGGTTAGGTTAGGTTAGGTTAGGTTAGGTTAGGTTAGGTTAGGTTAGGTTAGGTTAGGTTAGGTTAGGTTAGGTTAGGTTAGGTTAGGTTAGGTTAGGTTAGGTTAGGTTAGGTAGGTGGGTTAGGTTTAGGTTTAGGTTCGGTTAGGTTAGGTTAGGTTAGGTTAAGGTTAGGTTTAGGGTTGGTTAGGTTAGTTTAGGTTAGGTTAGGTTAGGTTAGGTTAGGTTAGGTTAGGTTAGGTTAGGTTGGTTAGGTTAGGTTAGGTAGTTAGGGTTAGGTTAGGTTAGGTTAGGTTAGGGTAGGTTAGGTTAGGTTAGGTTAGGTTAGGTTAGGTTAGGTTAGTTAGGGTAGTTAGGTTAGGTATTAGGTTAGGTTAAGGTTAGGTTATGTAGGTTAGGTTAGGTTAGGTTAGGTTAGGTTAGGTTAGGTTAGGTTAGGTTAGGTTAGGTTAGGTTAGGTTAGGTTAGGTTAGGTTAGGTTAGGTTAGGTTAGGTTAGGTTAGGTTAGGTTAGTTAGGGTTAGGGTTAGGTTTAGCTAGGTTAGGTTAGGTTATCGTTAGGTTAGTTAGGTTAGGTTAGGTTAGGTTAGTTAGGTTAGGTTAGGTTAGTTAGGTTAGGTTAGGTTAGGTTAGGTTAGGTTAGGTAGGTTAGGTTAGGGGCTTAGGTTAAGGTTAGGTTAGGTTAGGTTAGGTGAGGTTAGGTTAGGTTTGGGGGTTAGGTTAGGTTAGGTTAGGTTAGGTTAGGTTAGGTTAGGTTAGGTTAGGTTAGGTTAGGTTAGGTTAGGTTAGGTTAGGTTAGGTTAGGTTAGGTTAGGTTAGGTTAGGTTAGGTTAGGTTAGGTTAGGTTTAGGCAGGTTAGGTTAGGTGTAGGTTAGGTTAGGTTAGTTAGGTTAGGTTAAGGTTAGGTTAGTTAGGTTAGGTTAGGTTAGGGTTAGGTTAGGTTAGGTTAGGGTAGGTTAGGTTAGGTTAGGTTAGGTTAGGTTAGGGTAGGTTAGGTAGGTTAGGTTAGGGTAGGTTAGTTAGTTAGGTTGGTTAGTTAGGTTAGGTTAGGTTAGGTTAGGTTAGGTTAGGTTAGGTTAGGTTAGGTTAGGTTAGGTTAGGTTAGGTTAGGTTAGGTTAGGTTAGGTTAGGTTAGGTTTAGGTGTTAGGTTTTAGGTTTAGGTTAGGTTAAGGATTAGGTTAGGTTAGGGTTAGGTTCAGGTTAGGTTTAGGTTAGGTTAGGGTTAGGTTAGGTTAGGTTCGGTTAGGTAGGTTAGTAGTTAGTTAGGTTAGTTGGTTAGGTAGGTTAGTTAGGTTAGTTAGGTTAGGTTAGGTTAGTTAGGTTAGGTTAGGTTAGGTTAGTTAGGTTAGGTTAGGTTAGGGAGTTAGGTTAGGTTAGGTTTAGGGTTTAGGTTAGGTTAGGGGTTAGGTTAGGGTTTAGGTTCGGTTGGTTAGGTTAGGTTAGTTAGGTGAGGTTTAGGTTAGGTTAGGTTAGTTTAGGTTTAGGTTAGGTAGGTTAGTTTAGTTAGGTTAGTTAGGTTAGGTTAGGTTAGGTTAGGTTAGGGTAGGTTTAGGTTCGGTTAGGTTAGGTAGGTTAGAGTTAGGTTAGTTAGGTAGGTTAGGTTAGTTAGGTAGTTAGGAGGTAGGTTTTAGGGTTACGGTTAGGTTAGGTTAGGTTAGGGAGGTTAGGTTAGTTAGGTTGGGTTGGGCTAGGTTAGGTTAGGTTAGTTAGGTTAGGTTAGGTTAGGTTAGGTTAGGTTAGGTTAGGGTTTAGGCCTTAGGTTAGGTAGGTTAGGTAGGTAGGTTAGGTTTAGGTTAGGTTAGGTTAGGTTTCGGTTAGGTGGTTATGGTAGGGTTAGGTTAGGTTAGGTTAGGTTAGGTTAGGGTTAAGGGTTAGGTTAGGTTAGGTTAGGTTAGGGTTTAGGTGGTTAGGTTTAGGTTAGGTTAAGGTTAGCGTTAGTTAGGGTAGGTTAGGTTAGGTATAGGTTAGGTTAGGTTAGGTAGGTTAGGGTAGGGTTAGTTAGGTTAGGTTTTAGGTTAGGTTAGGTGTTAGGTTAGGTTAGGTAGGTTAGGTTAGGTTAGGTTAGGTTAGGTAGGTTAGGTTAGGTTAGGTTAGGTAGGTTAGGTTAGGTTAGGTTAGGGTAGGGTTAGGTTAAGGTTTAGGGTTAGGTTAGGTTAGGTTAGTTAGGTTAGGGGTTAGTTCGGTTAGGTTAGTTAGTTAGGTTAGGGTTTAGTTAGGTTAGGTTAGGTTAGGTTAGGTTAGGTTAGTTAGGTTAGGTTAGGTTAGGTTAGGTTAGGTTAGGTTAGGTTAGGTTTAGGTTAGGTATGGTTAGTTAGGTTAGGGTAGTTAGGTTAGGTTAGGTTAGGTTAGGTTAGGTTAGTTAGGTTAGTTAGGTAGTTAGGTTAGGTAGGTTAGGTTAGGTTAGGTTAGGTTAGGGTTAGGTTAGGTAGTTAGGTTAGGGTTAGGTTAGGTTAGGGTAGGGTTTCTAGGTAGGTTAGTAGGTTAGGTTAGGTTAGGTTAGGTTAGAGTTAGGTTAGTTTAGGTAGTTAGGTTAGGTTTAGGTTAGGTTAGGTTAGGTTAGGTTAGGTTAGGTTTCTAGGTTAGGTTAGGGTAGGTTAGGTTAGGTTAGGTTAGTTAGGTTAGTTAGGTTAGGTTAGTTAGGTTAGGTTTAGTTAGGTTAGGGTTAGGTTAGGTTAGGTTAGGTTAGGTTAGGTTAGGTTAGGTAGGTTAGGTTAGGTTAGGTTTAGGTTAGGTTAGTTAGGTTAGGTTAGGTTAGGTTTAGGTTAGGTTAGGGTTAGGTTAGGTTAGGTTGAGTTAGGTTTAGGTTAGGTTAGGTTTAGGTAGGTATAGTTTAGGTGAGGTCTAGGTTAGGTTAGGTTAGGTTAGGTATGTAGGTTAGGTTAGGTTAGGTTAGTTAGGTTAGGTTAGGTTAGGTAGGTTAGGTTAGGTTAGGGTAGGTTAGGTTAGGTTAGGTTAGGTTAGGTTTCAGGTTAGGTAGGTTAGGTTAGGTTAGGTTAGGTTAGGTTAGGTTAGGTTAGGTTAGGGTTAGGTTTAGGTTAGGTTAGGTTAGGTTAGGTTCGGTTAGGTTAGGTTAGTTAGGTTAGGTTAGTTAGGTTAGGTTAGGTTAGGTTAGGTTAGGTTAGGTTAGGTTAGGTTAGGTTAGGTTAAGGTGTAGGTTAGGTTAGGTTCGTTAGGTTAGGTTAGGTTAGGTTAGGTTAGGTTAGGTTAGGTAGGTTAGGTTAGGTTAGGTTAGGTTAGGTTAGGTTAGGTTAGTAGGTTAGGTTAGGTTGGTTAAGGTCTTAGGTTAGGTTAGGGGAAGGTTAGGTTAGGTTAGAGTTAAGGTTAGGTTAGGGTTAGGTCTAGGTTTAGGTTAGGTAGGTTCGGTTAGGTTAGGTTAGGTAGGTTAGGTTAGGTTAAGGTGAGGTTAGTTAGGTTAGGTTAGGTTAGGTAGGTAGGTTAGGTATGGTAGGTTAGGTAGGTAGGTAGGTTAGGTTAGGTAGGTTAGTTAGGTTAGGTTAGGTTAGGTAGGTATAGGTAGTTAGTTAGGTTAGGTTAGTGAGTTAGGTTAGGTTAGGAGAGTTAGGTTAGGTTAGGTTGGTTTAAGGGTAGGTTAAGGTTTTTTGCCTTAGGTAGGTTAGGTAGGTTAGGTTAGTTAGGTTAGGTTAGGTGAGTTAGGGTTAGTTAGGTTAGGTTAGGTTAGTTAGGTTAGTTAGGTTAGGTTAGGTAGGTAGGTTGGTTAAGGTTTAGGTTAGGTTTAGGTTAGGTTAGTGTAGTCTTTAGGTTAGTTAGGTATAGGTTTAGGTAGGAGGTTGGTTTAGGTAGGTTAGGTTAGGTTAGTTAGGTTAGGGTAGTTAGGTTAGGTTAGGTTGGTTAGGTTAGGTATAGGTTAGGTTAGTTAGGTTAGTTTAGGTTAGGTTAGGTTAGGTTAGGTTAGGTTAGGTTAGGTTAGGGTTTCGGTTAGGTAGGTTAGGTTAAGTTATGTATAGGTTAGTAGGTTATGTAGGTTAGGGTTAGGTTAGGTTAGGTTAGGTTTAGGTTAGGTTAGGTTAGGTTGGGTTAGGTTTAGGTTTAGGTTAGTTAGGTTAGGTTAGGTATTAGGTGGAGTTTTGAGGTTCTAGGTTAGGTATAGGTTAGGTTTAGGTAGGTTAGGTTAGGTTTAGGTTAGGTTAGGTTAGGTTAGGTTAGGTTAGGTTAGGTTAGGTTAAGGTCTAGGTTAGGTTAGGTTAGGTTAAGGTTAGGTTAGGTTAGGTTAGGTAGGGTTAGGTTAGGTTAGGGTTAGGTTAGGTTAGGTTAGGTTAGTTAGGTTAGGTTAGGTTAAGGTTAGTAGGTAGGTTAGGTTAGGTTAGGTTTAGGATTAGGTTAGGTTTAGGTCAGGTTAGGTGTAGGTTTTCGGTAGTTAGGTTAGGTTAGGGATAGGTAGGGTTAGGTTAGGTTAGGTAGGTTAGGTTAGGTTAGTGTTCGTTAGGTAGTTAGTTAGTTAGGTTAGGTTAGGTGGTTAGGTTAGGTTAGGTTAAGGTTAGGGTTAGGTTAGGTAGGTTAGGTTTTAGGTTCGGTTTAGGTTAGGTTAGGTTAGGTTAGGTTAGGTTAGGTTAGGTTTCGTTAGGTTAGGTTAGGTTAGGTTAGGTTAGGTTAGGTTAGGTTAGGTTAGGGTAGGTTGGGTTAGGTTAGGTTAGGTTAGGTTAGGTTTAGGTTAGGGTTGTTAGGTTAGTTTCCTAGTAGGTTAGGTTAGTTTTAGGTTAGGTTTAAGGTTAGGTTAGGTGCGTTAGTTAGGTTAGGTTAGGTTAGGTTAGGTTAGGTTGGTTATGTTAGGTTAGGTAGGTTAGGGTTAGGTTAGGTTAGGTTAGGTTTAGGTTAGGTGGGTTAGGTAGGTTAGGTTAGGTTAGGTAGGTTAGGTTAGGTTGGTAGGTTAGGTAGGTAGGTTAGGTTAGGTTAGGTTTAGGGTTAGGTTAGGTTTAGGTTAGTTTTGGGTTAGGTTAGTTAGGTAGGTTAGGTAGGTTAGGTTAGGTTAGGTTAGGTTAGGGTTAGGTTTAGGTTAGGTTAGGTTAGGTTAGGTTAGGTTCGGGTTAGGTTAGGTTAGGTAGGTTATTGGTATGTTAGGTTAGGTTAGGTTAGGTTAGGTTAGGGGAGTTAGGTTAGGTTAGGTTGTTAGGTTAGGTTAGGTTAGGTTAGGTAGGTTAGGTTAGGTTAGGTTTAGCTAGGTTAGGTTAGTTAGGTTAGGTTAGGTTGGTTAGGTTAGGTTAGGTTAGGGTAGGTTGGTTAGGTTAGGTTAGTTAGGTTAGGTTAGTTAGGTTAGGTAGGTTAGGTTAGGTTAGTTTAGGTTTAGGTTAGGTTAGGTTAGTTAGGTTAGGTTAAGGTAGGTTTTAGCGTTAGGTTAGGTTAGGTAGGTTTAGGTTAGGTTAGGGTTAGGTTAGGTTTAGGTGAGGTTAGGTTAGGTTAGGTTAGTTAGGTTAGGTTAGGTTAGGTTAGGTTAGGTTAGGTTCAGGTTAGGTTAGGTTAGGTAGGTTAGGTTAGGGTAGGTAGGTTAGGTTAGGTTTTAGTTAGGTTAGGTTAGGTTTAGTTTAGGTTTAGGTTAGGTTAGGTAGGTTAGGTTAGGTTAGGTTAGGTTAGGGTAGTTTAGGTTAGGTAGGTTTAGGTTAGGTTAGGTTAGGTTAGGTTAGGTTAGGTTAGGTTTTAGGGTTTTTTAGGTTGTGGTTTAGGTTTAGGTTAGGTTAGGTTAGGTTAAGGTTAGGGTTTTTAGCGTTTAGGTTGTTAGGTTATGTTAGGTTTAGGTTAGTTAGGTTAGGTTAGGTTAGGTTAGGTTAGGTTAGGTTAGGTTGGGTTATGTTAGTTAGTAGGTTAGGTTAGGTTAAGGTTAGGTTTAGGTTAGGTTAGGTTAGGTTAGTTAGGTTAGGTTAGGTTAGGTTAGTAGTTAGGTTAGGTTAGGTTAGGTAGGTGAAGGTTAGGTTAGGTTTAGGTTAGTTAGGTTAGTTAGGTTCTAGGTTAGGTTAGTTAGGTGGGTAGGTTAGAGTTATGTTAGGTTAGGTTAGGTTTAGGTTAGGTTAGGTTTAGGTTAGGTTAGTTAGGTTAGGTTAGGTTGAGTTAGGTTAGTAGGTTTCATAGGTTAGGTTAGTTAGGTTAGGTTTCGTTAGGTTAGGTTAGGTTAGGTTAGGTTAGGTTAGGTTAGGTTAGGTTAGGTTAGGTTAGGTTAGGTAGGTTAGGTTAGGTTAGGTTAGGTTAGGTTGGGTTAGGTTAGGTTAGGTTAGGGTAGGTTAGGTTAGGTTAGGTTAGGTTAGGTAGGTTAGGTGTGGTTAGGTTAGGTTAGGTAGGTAGGTTAGGTTAGGTTAGTTAGGTTAGGTTTAGGTAGGTTTAGTTAGTTAGGTTAGGTTAGGTTAGGTTAGGTTAGGTTAGGTTAGGTTAGGTTAGGTTTAGGTTTAGGTTAGGTTAGGTTAGGTAGGTTAGGTTTAGGCTAGGTTAGGTTAGGTTTAGGTTAGGTTAGGTAGGTAGGTTAGGTTAGGTAGGTAGTTTAGTTAGTTAGGTTAGGTAGGTTAGGTTGGTTAGGTTAGGTTAGGTTAGGTTAGGTTAGTTAGGTTAGGTTAGGTTAGGTGAGGTTAGGTTAGTTATGTTAGGTTAGTTAGGTTAGGTTAGGTTAGGTTATGTTAGGTTAGGTTAGGTTTAGGTTAGGTTAGGTTAGGTTAGGTTAGGTTAGGTTAGGTTAGGTTAGGTTAGGTTAGGTTAGGTTAGGTTAGGTTAGGTTAGTTAGGTTAGGTAGGTTAGGTTAGGTTAGGTTAGGTAGGTTAGGTTAGTTAGGTTAGGTAGGTTAGGTTAGGTTAGGTTAGTTAGGATTAGGTTAGGTTAGGTTAGGTAGGTTAGGTTAGGTTGGTTAGGTTAGTTAGGTTTCCGGTTAGGTTAGGTATGTTAGGGTTAGTGGTTTAGGTTAGGTTAGGTTAGGTTAGGTTTAGGTTAGGTAGGTGAGGTTAGGTTAGGTTAGGTAGGTTAGGTTAGGTTGGTTAGGTTAGGTTAGGTTTTAGGTAGGTTAGGTTGGTTAGGTTAGGTTAGGTTAGGTTAGGTGTAGGTTAGTTAGGTTAGGTTAGGTTTAGGTTAGTTAGGTTAGGTTAGGTTAGGTTAGGTTAGGTTAGGTTAGGTTTAGGTTAGGTTAGTTAGGTTTAGGTTAGGTTAGAGTTAGGTTAGGTTAGGTTAGGTTAGGTTAGGTAGGGTAGGTTAGGTTAGGTTAGGTTAGGTTAGGTTAGGTTAGGTTAGGGTAGGTGTAGGGTTAGTTAGGTTAGGTTAGAGTTAGGTAGGTTAGGTTAGGTTGGTTAGGTTAGGTTGGGTTAGGGTTAGGTTAGGTATAGGGTAGGTTAGGTTAGGTTAGGTTAGGTTAGGTTAGGTTAGGTTGGTTAGGTTAGGTTAGGTTAGGTTAGGTTAGGTTAGGTTAGGTTAGGTTAGGTTAGGTAGGTTAGGTTATAGGTTAGGTTAGGTTTCGGTAGGTAGGTTAGGTAGGTTAGGTAGGTTAGGTTAGGTTAGGTTAGGTTAGGTTAGGTAGGTTAGTTAGGTTAGTTAGTTAGGTTAGGGTTAGGTTAGGTTAGGTTAGGTTAGGTTATGTAGGTTAGCTTAGGGTTAGGTAGGTTAGGTTAGGTGAGGTTAGGTTAGGTTAGTTAGGTTAGGTTAGGTTAGGTTAGGTTGGGGTAGGTTAGGTAGGTAGGTTAGTTAGGTTAGGTTGGGTAGGTTAGGTTAGGTTAGGTAGGTTAGGTTTAGGTTAGGTTAGGTTAGGTTAGGTTAGGTTAGGGTAGGTTAGGTTAGGTTAGGTTAGGTTAGGTTAGGTTAGGTTAGGTTTAGGTTAGGTTAGGTTAGGTTAGGTTAGGTTAGGTTAGGTTAGGTTAGTTAGGTTAGGTTAGGTTAGGTAGGTTAGGTTCGGTTAGTTAGGTAGGTTAGGTTAGGTTAGGTTAGGTTAGGTTAGGTTAGGTTATGTTAGGTTAGGTTTAGTTAGGGTAGGTTAGTTAGGTTGGTTAGGTGGTTAGGTTAGGTTTAGGTTAGGTTAGGTTAAGGTTAGGGTTAGGTTAGGTTAGGGTTTAGGTTAGGTTTATGTTAGGTGGTTAGGTATAGGTTAGGTAGTTTAGGTTAGGGTTAGGTTAGGTTAGGTTTGGGTTTAGGTTAGTTTAGGTTACGGTTAGGTTAGGGTTAGGTTAGGTTAGGTTTAGGTAGAGTTCGGTTATGTTTCGGTTAGGTTAGGTTAGGTTTCCGGTTAGTTAGGTTTAGTTAGGTTAGGTTTAGGTTCGGTTAGGTTAGGTTGGTTAGTTAGGTTAGGTTAGGTTTAGGTTAGGTTGGTTAGGTTAGGTTAGGTTAGGTTAGGTTAGGTTAGGTTATGTTAGGTTAGGTTTCGGTTTCGTTAGGTTAGGTAGGTTAGTTTAGGTTAGGTTAGGTTACGGTTAGGTTCGGTTAGGTTAGGTTAGGTTAGGTTTAGGTTTCGGTTCGGTTTCGGTTTCGGTTAGTTTAGGTTAGGTTAGGTAGGTTAGGGTTTAGGTTAGGTTCGGTTAGTTTAGGTTTAGGTTAGTTAGGTTAGGTTAGGTTTTCGTGTTTCGTTTCGGTTATCGGTTTTCGGTTTTTGTTAGGTTAGGTTAGGTTAGTTAGGTTAGGTTGGTTGGTTAGGTTTAGGTTAGGTTTAGGTTAGGTTAGTTTCTGTTCGGTTAGGTTAGGTTAGGTTAGGTTAGGTTAGGTTAGGTTAGGTTAGGTTGGTTAGGTTAGGTTAGGTTTGGGGGTGGTTAGGTTAGGTTAGGTTAGGTTAGGTTAGGTTAGGTTAGGTTTTAGGTTAGGTTAGGTTTTCGGTTCGGTTTTCGGTTTCGGTTCGGTTTCGGTTTCGTTTTCGGTTTCGGTTTTCGTTTCGGTTTTAGGTTAGGTTAGGTTAGGTTCGGTTTAGTTAGTTAGGTTAGGTTGGTTAGGTTGGTTAGGTTTCCGGGTAGGTTAGGTTGGTTAGGTTAGTTTAGTTAGGTTAGGTTAGTTAGGTTAGGTTGGTTAGGTTAGGTTAGGTAGTTTAGGTTAGGTAGGTTGGTTAGGGTAGGTTAGGTTAGGTTAGGTTTAGGGTTAGTTAGGTAGGTTCGGTTAGGTTAGGTTAGGTTAGGTTAGGTTAGGTTTCGGTTTCGGTTAGGTATTTAGGTTATGTTAGTTATGTTAGGTTAGTTAGGTTAGGTTAGGTTAGGTTAGGTTTCGGTTTCGGTTTCGGTTAGGTTAGGTTAGGTTAGGTTTAGTTATGTTAGGTAGGTTAGGTTAGGTTGGGTTAGGTTTAGGTTAGGTGAGGTTAGGTTTAGGTTCAGGTTCGGAATTTAGGTTCGGTTAGGTTAGGGGTTTCGGTTTCGGTTTTAAGGTTAGGTTGGTCGGTTAGTGTTAGGTATGGTTAGGTTATTAGGTTAGTGAGTTTTCGGTTTCGGTTTCGTTGTTTCGATTTCGGTTTCGG
>NC_087224.1:133686-235272 GCF_015104395.2 Macrobrachium nipponense | reverse complement strand
CCGAAACCGAAATCGAAACCTAACCTAACCTAACCTAACCTAACCTAATAACCAACCTAACCCGCAACCTAACCTAACCTAACCTTAACCGAAAAAAACCAGAAACCGAAACCTTAACCTAACCTAAACCTAACCTAAAACCTAACCAACCTAACCTAACCTAACCTAAACCTAACCTTAACCCGAAACCGAAAACCGGGAATAAACTCCGAAACCTAACCTAACCTAACCTAAACCAACGAACCTAACCTAACCTAACCGAACCGAAACCGAAAACCCGAAACCGACAAACCTAACCTAACCTAACCTAACCTAACCTAACCTAACCTAACCTAACCCTAACCGAAACCGAAACCGAAACCGAAAACCGAACCCGAACCTAAACCAACCTAACCTAACCTAACCTTAACCTAACCTAACCTAAAACCTAACCGAAACCAAAACCGAAACCGAAACCGAAACCTGAAACTAACCTAACCTAACCTAACCTAACCCTAAGAAACTAACCTAACCTAAACCTAACCGAAACCGAAACCTAACCTAACCTAACCTAACCTAACCTAACCTAACCTAACCTAAAACCCAAACCTAACCGTAAACGAAAACCGAAACCTAACCTAAACCGCCTAAACCTAACCTAACCTAACCTCCCTTAAACCGCAAACCGAAACTAAAACCTAACCTAACCTAAACCTAACCTTAACCTAACCTAACCTAATCCTAACCGAAAACCGAAAAAACCGAAAACCTAAACCTAACCTAACCTAACCTAAAACCTAACTAACCTAACCTAACCTAACCGAAACCAAACCGAAAACCGAAAACCTAACCTTTTTTTAACCAACCTAACCTAACCTAACCTAACTAACCTACCTAAACCTAAACCGAAAAACCGAAACCGGAAACCTAACCAACCAACCTAACCTAAACCTACCTAACCTACCTAAACCGAAACCGAAACCGAAACCCTAAAAAAACTAACGAAACCAACTAACCTAACCTAACCTAAACCTAACGAAGCCTAACCTAACCTAACTAACCCCTAACCCTAACCTAACCTAACCTAACCTAACCTCCAACCCAACCGAAACCGAAACCGAAACCGAAAACCAACCTAACCTAACCGGTAACCTAACCTAACCTAAACGAAACGAAACCGAAACCGAACCTAACCTAACCTAACCTAACCTAACCTAACCTAACCAAACCAATAACCAACCAACCTAAACCTAAACCCTCCCCTAACCTAAAACCTAACCTAACCTAACCTCCCCCCTAACCCGAACCTAACCTAACCTAACCTAACCTAACCGAAACCTAAAACCTAACCTAACCTAACCTAACCTAACCTAACCTAACCTAACCTAACCGAAACCGAAACCGAAACCGAAACCTAAACCTAACCTAACCTAACCCCTAACCTAACCTAACCTAAGCCGAAACCAAACCTAAACCTAACCTAAAACCTAACCTAAGCCTAACCTAACCTAACAACCAACCTAACCTAACCGAACCTAACTAAACCTAACCTAACCTAACCGAAACCTAACCTAACCTAACCCAACCTAAAGCCCTAACCTAACCTAACCTAACCTAACCTAAAACCTAACCGGAAACCGAAAACCGAAAACCGAAACCTCAACCTAACCTAACCTAACCCTAACCTAACCTAACCTAACCTAAACCTAAACAACCGAAACCGAAACCGAAACCTAACCTAACCTAACCTAACCTAACCTGTAACCCTAACCTAACCGAACCCTAACCTTAACCTAACCGAAACCGAAAAACCGAAAACCGTCCGAAAGCCTAACCTAACCTAACCCTAACCTAAAACCTAAACCGAAACCGAAAACCGAAACCGAAACCTAAACCTAAACCAAAACCTCCTAACCTAAACCCTAAACCTAACCTAACCTAAACCTCACCTAACCGAAACCGAACAGAAACCTACCTAACCTAACCTAACCTAACCACCTAGCCTAACCTAAACCCTAACCTAACCGAAAACCGCCAAACCGAAACCGAAACCCGAAACCGAAACCGCCAACCGAAAACCGAAAACCGAAACCTAACCTAACCTAACCTAACCTAACCTAACCTAACCTAAACCGAAACCAAAACCAAGAAACGAAATGAAACCGAAACCTAACCTAAACCTAACCTAACTAACCCCTAACCGAAACCTACCTAACCTAACCTAACCTAAAGCTAACCAAACCTAACCTAACCTAACCTAACCCAACCTAACCTACCCTAACCTAACCTACCGAAACGAAACCGACAAACGAAACCTAACCTAACCGTAAACCTAAACCTAACCTAACCTAACCAACCTAACCTAACCTAACCTAACCTAACACCTAACCTAACCTAACCTAACCTAACCTAACGAAACCGCCGAAACCGAAACCGAAACCGAAACCTAACAACCTAACCTAAACTAACCTAACCTAACCAACCTAACCAACCAACCTAACCTCCAAACCTAACCGTAACCCAACCCAACCTAACCTCCAACCTAACCTAACCGAAACCCTAACCTAACCTAACCTACCTAACCTAAACCCAACCTAACCTAACCTAACCTCTAAACCTAACCTAACCTAACCCCCCTAACCTAACCTAACCTAACCCCCCTAACCTAACCCCCCTAACCTAACCTAACCTAACCTAAAACCACCCCTAACAATAAGCCTAACCCAATCCTAAGACCTAATCTAACCTAACTTAACCTAACAACCTAACCCAACCTAACCTAATGCTAATCCCCCCTAACCTAACCAAACCTAACCTAACCAAGAATGCTTCTTACTTAACATATAACATACACCACTTAACGGGTAATTGCGTAAATATTGGAGAGTACCTTATCAAGAGCATTATTATCATGGCATCTCTGCTTATTTCAAGACACTGGGGCAGACATGGAGGAGCTTCCAATTTGAAAATGTTACTTTGAGGACACGCTGTGGTATTGCTGTCAAAGGTGCCATAGATGAATTATCCAATAAGTGAACCAATATTTCACTGTTACTTCAAGGGTCATTTGCAATACTGTTAATGGTATTTTAGGTAAATGATTCAGTCCTATTTAATGCATTACTTGATGGTACTTAATCTTGTTTTCTTCAAAGAATGTCATAGGTAGGTAAATCTGTAAGTAGACTCAAATTCAAAGAGTTTCCTTAAATGAAATCGGGTATCGTTAACGATATGGTGTCTTAGGTATATGAATAAGTTTGACAAGGCTATAGTATTTGGCATATGAATGAATAAGCCTTCTCAGTTATGTGAACAGTTTATTCGACTTAATGTTACATTGAAAGGTAGACTTTCTTGGTAGAGTAGAACTAGTCATTCATTTTTCAATGTGACAGCATTTTCCATACATTTGACATACAGGGTCAATTCCTTCCTTAGTAGACTCATAGCTATTGGGAAACTTGGTGTTTAATTGAATACTATTTCTAACTGTTTTGCGATACAGGCAAACCACACCTATCTCTTTTCTTGCAAGGTTCTCGTAGAGAGGCTGATTTTCCAAGAACGTCGTAAATTGGAGTAAGTTAGCTTAGAGAGGCTGAACATCACAGTGGAAGGAACTAAAGGGGGAACTGTTTAATAATTATAATCAGTGATTTTTGTTATACGTAGACTTAGCCTCAAGAATAGTTATCAGAAATGAACAAGAAACACAACAAACATTACAGACAGTTAAGAGCTTCACTCAATCCTACCAGGACATTTGGTCTCAAGTTGGAGATTTAACAAATCAAATCAAGGACTTGGACCAGAAGTTGGTTGACATACAGGGTACAATACAACTCTTACCACCCAACCATAACAACACAACCCACCTAACCCTGCAGTGGTAGTACAACCTCCTACACAACCTTCACCTAATCCATCATCAGGTAACTTGTCAAAACCCTCATACCAGTCAGTCAAACCCATTCATTTTGCAGCAAGGTCAACAGACTGTAATACCCAATCCTTTCCTTGTACCACAGCCTACTTATCCCTTCAATAATACCAATCCATTCTTTTATTCAATAAACACTCCAGTAGCAATTCCTCAGAGTGTACCAGTGTTAAAGCCAAAAGATGTAGCCCTTCTCAAACTTTCTGAAGTCAAGGGAATTCTTGCTGACAACAGACTTAATACCTTTTTTAGACAAGTAGAGTCATGCACTAGCTCAGATGACAGAAGAATAGAAGTGGCAATGGCCCGGGCTGAACCGGATATAGCTACATTCTTAACAGCAGCATTAGTAAAACAGGGTAATAATCTACCTTGGGATGAGATTAAGAAACTAATGAAGAAGCAGTTTACTGCCATGACTTACTACTTTGATGAACCTCCTAGTTCCTTTATTAATAAATTACAGTGTAAAATCTCAGCTTTAACTTTGAAATTCCCCAATGATCCAATTCCAACATCAGATAAATTCCTTAAGACAAAGGTTTATAAGGGATTGAATTCACAGGCCCAAGCCAAACTAGTTGATTTCTTAGCAGACAATATTCCGTTGGAAAATTTCATGACATGGGCCGAAGAAGAATATTATAGGGCTCAAGGAATGAATAGTAGTAATTGGGAATAGAGTCTTGCCAATCTCAGGCACGGGGAATCATCAGTCATCAACCCAAGTAACAGGTGTCCAACAAGGGGAATTACAAAGAAGTGAGCTAGATAATTTAAGAAAGAAGCTTGAAGATTTAAATAAAAAACTGGAGAAAGTAAACATACAGAAACAAAAGAGTAATAGTAAATATTGTGCCTTTTGCAGAGTGACTGACCATAATCTGTCTGATTGTCCTCTTGATCCTCCAAAGGGAGTTTGTTTTGATTGTTTCCAACAAAATAGTAGGAGAGGTCATGTAGGATGTCCAGGAAAAGTAGGTATAAAATGACTAGGGAGTCCGGCACGAGCTCCTACGATCAGTCTGGTGGTTAATGATAACATGATTGAAGCCTTAGTTGATGCAGGTAGCTGTGCCAGTATAGTTAAGAAATCCTTTGTGGAAAGTTTAGGTTTGAAGCCTGCCAAGATGAGAAATTTACCAAGGTTAACGGGAGTCACCCAGGCAGTTGTACCAGTGCTAGGATCTGTTTATTTAAATATTCATAGTGACACTAGAGTTGTTACTAACTTATTTTTTATTGTGCCAGACAACTTGTTAGATACAGAAATTCTATTGGGCACAGATTTGCTTGGGGTTGCTTGTCTAACATAGGACCATAAAAAGGGTATAGTAATTTGGGATAATATTACATATCATGTGCGGCTTCTTAAACTGAGACCTTCCACAAGGAGAATGAGGAATCTCAAAATTATTCAGCCATTAAGCCTAATGTAGATGAGATGAGATAAGATTAAAGAAAAAGATTATCCTACCTCCCTCTTCTGCAGGTATTTATGCTGTGTCTGTAAATGAATTAAAAGATACAATACTCGAATATACCTCAGACTTAAAAGCCTATGGTGCTACTAAGGCTTTGTGCCTTAAAGTCACTGATAATCAGGAAGTACATATACCTCTCATAAATAGTACAAAGGGTGTAGTTAAGTTGAAAATAGGAACACTGATAGGTACTTACAATAAGATTGATGAAAGGGACATCATTTCAGTAGCTCCCACATGTCGAAAGATTGAAATTAGGAATGAACTGATACCTGAAAGCATGCTTGTTGTACCAGAACAAGGATGCACTAGAGAGAAAAAGCTAGAAAATTTGATCACACAGCAAGATTGGTCACATTTAGATGATGAACAGCAGGCCCAATTAAAGAATCTAGTCATGGAAAATCACCAAGTTTTCATAGTGGAGAGTAATATGTCCCTGAACTCCCTTGAATTTTCCTATTTCATTACTCTCCACTATGAAAACTTGGTGATTTTCCATGACTAGATTCTTTAATTGGGCCTGCTGTTCATCATCTAAATGTGACCAATCTTGCTTAGCTTTCTCAGGGTATCTATACATTGGTGACCTAACTGGTTCGGAATCACTAACATTAATATGTCCCTGAACTCCCTTGAATTTTCCTATTTCATTAATGTTAGTGATTCCGAACCAGTTAGGTCACCAATGTATAGATACCCTGAGAAAGCCAAGCAGCTTATTGCAAATATGTTGGAGGATATGGAAGCTAAAGATATAATTGAGCCATCCACAGCTGCATGGTTAAGTCCTATAGTCTTGGTAAGGAAACCAGACAATTCTCAAAGGATGTGGTTGGACTATCGAAAAGTCAATACCCACCTTCAAACTGACATCCATCCTTTGCCTAGGTTAGAAGAGTTAGTTGAGTCAGCATCAGGGAATCAATTTTATGCTTCATTGGACATGAAAGACGCTTATTATCAAGTAGAATTAGATGAAGATAGTAGAGATCTGACAACGTTTAGTGATGAAGTCTCCTTATACAGGTTTAAGAGGTTACCGTTTGGTTTGAGTTGCAGCCCAGCTATATTTTCAAGGGTAATAGGTAATATCTTGGCTCCATTACTAAAAAAAGGGATACATAAAGAATTATTTAGATGATATTGTAGTATGGGCACCCAGCTTGGAAGAATTAATTGAGAGATTAGAAGAGCTATTCAAATTATTTAGTGAGAAGGGTGTGAAATTAAACATCAAGAAGTGTCAGTTTGCGCAAAAAGAGATAAAATTTCTTGGCCATATAATAACTAAAGAAGGATGCAAGCCTTTTCCTGACAACATAAGTGCCATCAGAGATATGAAAGCTCCTACTGATGTCAAAGAAACTAGAAGATTTTTGGGAATGTGCGGATTTTATCGCAAGCACATACAAAATTTTGCTAAAATTGCTGTCCCCTTTACCAATCTTTTAAGAATGAAAGAGCCATTTGCATGGACACCCGAGTGTCAGTCTAGTTTTGAGCAGTTGAAACAACTCCTTATGACAGCTCCTTTGCTCATAAAAGCAGACATGACAAAACCTTTTCAGTTATTCACAGATGCTAGTCTGAATCATGTAGGTGCAGTGCTGATGCAGGAGAGTGATGGCCTTTTGAAACCTGTAGGATACTTTTCAAAGAAATTGAAACCTGTAGAACAGAGATATTCTACTACTGATAGGGAAGCCTTGGCTATTGTGTTAGCGTGTAGGCAGTTTCATCATTTTCTTTGGGGTGTTCCATTTACCATTCACACAGACCATCAGCCTCTTGTGTCAGTATTCAAAAGAAAGACAAAGTCACCTAGAATGAATAGATGGATTATTGAAATGCAAGATTATCGCTTCAAAGTTGTGTATAGGCCAGGAAAGGACAATGAGGTAGCTGATCAGTTAAGTAGGCCAGTTAGGACAATCTTTCACAATAATCAAGACAATTATCTTGGGTTGAGTAAGGAAGAATACAAGGCTAAGCAGGTAGGTGAAACAAGATGGGGTGAGTTGATTGCATACTTAGAAGGAGGAAAATTGCCTAGGAAGAAGTTCCCCAGAGCATTCATCCATCAGTTTATGCTGTATGAAGGCTTGTTATATCTGAGTGCTGATAAGCATGACAATAGTATTCAGTTAAGACTTGTGGTACCGCAGGAGCTTAGGAAAGCTGCTTTGAAGTTTGGTCATGAGTCTGTTGTTAGTCATTTAGGGAGAAAGAAAACTATTGATGCTCTGGAGACTTATTTCTATTGGCCTTCACATAGATCTGATGTGGTTAAGTTTGCTAAAGAATGCATTACATGTCAGGTTCATAAAGACAGTCCATCCTTACAGCAGAAATTCCAAGAACTTCCACCAGTACATAAACCCTTGGAGCGTATCAGTATTGATTTGACAGATATGATGTCTAGTGCAAATGGGTACCGTTATGTGCTTACTGTGATTGATCATTATTCACGCTTTGTGAAGTTTTACCCACTGAGGAATAAGACTACAGAAGTGGTCAGTAAGAATTTTCAGAAACATTTAAAGGATTTTGGAATTCCAGGGTGTGTAATTCTTGACAATGGTGCTGAATTCACATCACAACAGTTTAGAGATCTTTGCCAAAAGCACAATATAAATACTGGTTTCATCACACCATACCATCCTGAAGGTAACAGCATATCAGAAAGAGTGCATAGGACTATGAAGACCCTATTGAATGTCATGTGTCAGGGTCATCCTTATCAGTGGCCAACCTATTTAGGCGAAACCCAACGAGTCCTTAATTGTGCTGTCCACGCAACAACAGGTGAACAGCCACATTAAGTCTTCTTTAGCAGGAGACCTGCTAGACAAATAATAACTACATTGCCGTCAATTGATGATGAAGTGAGTGATTCTGATATTGCCAAAGTTCATGAGATAATCCAAAAGACCCACTTGGAGAGGTCAAAAACATTTTTAAGTATAGCTAACCGAAAGCGAGTGAATAAAAGTGTTGAAAAGGATTCACTAGTCTGGGTCAGAAATGAGACTCAAGTACCTGGTACTAGTCGAAAGTTAAATGTTAAGTGGCTCGGACCCTATAGAGTGGTAGAAGTTGTGCGAGATGGATCCACTTATGTGTTGAAAAATTTGTTTGATGATACAATTGTAGAACGAGCTGCTAATAAACTAAAGCCATTCCACGGTGATGAAGAATGGTTAGTTACCATGAAAGAGCACTCTGAAAATGTGCCTGATATAGTAACTGAAGGAGTTCGTACAAGAGGTGCTAGGAATATTGTGCCTCCCTCACGTCTCATTGAAGAGAAATAGACTCTGTGTGATGATGTACAGTACTGTAATTTTGTACGTTTTGTGTATTCTCTTTTTATTTGTTTGAGATTAATGAAAATATGATTTTTTCTATTCGCAGTGGTCAGTAATGTGAAAACTGTAGTTTTGATGTAATGAACAAAGGAATGATGTAAAACATTTTGTACAAGAATTCACATAGTGCCCTGGTTGGGAATGTGATTGTGGTCTTATGGGTCTTGTCTTATAGGAAATTGTCAGAGTTTTGCTCTTGTAGTACTGGTTTGGTACATCTTAGAGGATGGAGTACACCACTTTCCAAACCCCTTTGAGATTCAAGTTTAGAGTCGTTTCTAGCCAATAGCGCTGGCGAGTTTGATAATCATTAGGACGCCTCAATATGAGTAAATTCTGTCTTCACATGTGGAGAACTCTTTTGTTGCAGAGTGATGTGACATCCTGTGTAAGTGGAGTCAATCTAACCCCAGTATTAGGCTAGGCAAAGCTATTAGGAAAGTTGTATTGAACGCACACCTATAGGGTAGTGTCCCCATTTAGTACTCAAGTATATCCTTGTGTTATGTTGTTGCAAGAGCCCCTTTAGTCTTTAGTTGAGATCGTTGCTTGTTTCTACTGTACAAGGCCTGTTTTTCCGCAGTCGCAGACCCATCTAAGGAGCTGTTTGGTTCCGTTAGGAAAAGTTGTTCTTGATATTAGAGTGGACATGAATCAATTCTTCCCCGAGGGAAAAGCTTTGTAATGGGAAAAATATTCCTTTAATTATTAGTGATTTATTTAGGAATTGATTCATCATCCTCCTCTAATATCTTTACACTGCTGTTGTAAAAGTAATTGGAACTGTGAAATGTTTTCGTTTCTGTTGTGGACGAGTGTGGCAGTGTAGCCAGTCCCTTGTTTTGTTTATCTTTCACTTTGAGTAGTGGAACGCTGCCCTGAATCTTTCGTCTGCATTTTGGTAACACTGGACACATGTAAGGATCACGAATGCTTTCATGTGAGGAGGACGTCAGCCGTCCCACCCTTTCTTTTTGGCTATTTTACCAAGTTATTAATACAAATGATTATCTATCCCTTGCAAGGGATCTAGTCCAGGGGATCTAGTCCAGAAATCTAGTCCAGGAGTTCTGAAGACCAGGTAAATTAAGCAAGTCCAGGAGACTAGGCCTGGGAGAAATTTGGCATGATGTAATGAGTAAGTCAAGAACATGAATACCAGGAATTTTCTTCAATACCCCTAAAATGGAAATCAGCACTTCAACTGCCTCCCAGTGGGAAGACATCACCTGGCCTCATCAGTAGTAAGACCCATACACACAAGGAATATCATGTAATAGCAGGTAGGACAGGCCTACCCTATTTTCCAGGCAGCGTAAACGTCAGTCTTAGCCACCGTGTCAACTATGACACAGTACCATTCTCCAACCTGTCTCCAGGCAAGAAGACTGACAAAAGTGTATATGTATACAAATAGTATTATTAGTATTATTCTCGTATC
Organism: Macrobrachium nipponense; assembly: GCF_015104395.2. NCBI lineage: Eukaryota > Metazoa > Arthropoda > Malacostraca > Decapoda > Palaemonidae > Macrobrachium > Macrobrachium nipponense. The sequence goes on along the minus strand of NC_087224.1, from coordinate 225,051 downwards.
TTAATGTCGTGGCGGGGAAAACCGCCCGCGACACTAGTTTATTAACCCTATGTTCTGTTTCGTACGCATGTCATCAAATTCATTCTACGTCTATTTAGTTCTGGATGCTATACACTTGTTTTGACTAAATTTTTTACCGAAATGTTTTACCAGTAGATATACACCTTAATACAGATTAAAGTAATATTATCAGGTTCAAAATACTTCTAGATGCTACATAACTCACTCGTTCAGTACTATTTCTATCTGGAAAACCAATCGGAGGGCAGTCTACTAAAAAATGGCTAATTTGACCAATGTCTGAACTATACAGGTTCAAGATCCAGGTGACAAACGTGGTTTAATATATACTACCTAGAATATGTACGTTTTCTTTGAGGCCTCAACCTGAAAGGAAAATATTTTATTGTATACTAATCTAAAGCTGTTGAATATCACTACACTGGCCTGTCCCCGCCATAATTAAGGCCTTTTGTTTGATTTTATGTTCATGATTATATTTTTTGCTTATATTTATGACATTTAACGCCTTTTTTTCATGTCTTTACATTCACTCCTGTGGGGCTGGTACTAAACATGGCGTCCATTTTGCACATAAACTGGTAATTAACGAACCAGAGGTGCGCGGTAGTTGCCTGCGATTTTACCGTCTTACCTATACACACACAGTTTAAAGTTTAAACTCCTTTTAAGCTCATCTACAAAGCTTCACGATCGTTCTTCATAGCTGTTACACATTTTTAGAAGTACGTAGGCCTACATAGTTCATCTAGACGGCCTCTTCTGAACTGTACAAAATACCTTACATTGACGCCTAACAGGTTTTTATATTTGTTCTGCTAAGAGTCATGATGGCTTTTACAAATACCAGAATCTGACAGATGATCATATATTCACAGTAGAATGACTATGCAAATTTGTTTTCCAACTGTGGTTCTTCTACGAGATTTAATCTATGTATATTCTGCATCTGATTCAAGATCAAAATTTCCCCCTTTCGAAAATTGTCTCTACTGAAACGAAATGTATCTTCAGGGGTTCGTTATTTTAGAAAAATTGTTCCGTATGAAATGACCTGCAAATACTCGAATATTTCATAAATGAAACAACTAACTGTATTTCGTAACTCGCTACGCACCCTAAATCAAATTCCTGATGTTTCAATCTCATAGAGTACAATATTCTCTTGGTTACCTTCAAAGTCTACCTTCCTGTCAAGTCTTACAGGAATCAAGCAAACATGAATACAGTAACTACCACCTTTTAACAATTTTTTTCCTTTGGTAACTACCACTCAGGCTTTACTATTCTCTCTAATTTCTCTGCTTCTTTGTCCACATTCGCAGAATAAACAGGAATTTAAAATGTTACGCTATCTAAACACAGTTACATACAAGCTAGACAGACTTTTATACTCAAAATAACTTCAGTACTCACCCATACGATCGAGGAGTTGATGACATAACCTGGTAGTATTAAGGTTTCTCAATGTTTGGTCAAGGCTGTCCATCATAGAAGCCCTCATCTAGTTGATCAGGTATAGGTCCTCTCTCCAGGTTTAGTCGCATTCTTTCTGAAAAACTCCTAGTACTACTGTATCACAAAACACCTTGGTGTTTACACTAAGTCACCAGGGCTGCTTACTGAATATTCAGGTTCATAAATTTTCCACTCCATGTATACCGTTTGAAAGCAGTTTATTATAGGTGGATTCATAATCATACCTCTAAATTTCCTTCTTTATATATTCTGGTAGCTTTGGGATATTAAATCCTCCTATGTCACCTTTTCAATTTTTTCTTGGCACAGGATTAAATCCGTGGGTAGCCGGTAACTTAGCAAACCACCAGTCATAGACAATGTGCGAGTCAATGGCAAAAGTAAGCAGAATCTAGGCATATTAGTTATTTCCTTACCTATTACCTTACCTGCAGAATAATGGCTTGCCAGCTCCACTAATTTCTGGATACTATCGTGGGTATTATTGTTGCACTACGCAGAATTCGCTAGATAGTGGCCCAGGGAGGAGTATGGTATTCCTTAGGGCGCTGTGATGTATGTCCTATGGTGGTTACATCTATGCTTGCCCATCTGTAGCGTGGGTTGAACTGGCTATCAGAAGACCATCTGTGCTTAGTGGTCTAGTATCCCTAAGCACACTGCTTTCTACATTTGGGGTGCAAATCGCCGTTGGAAAAAGTAGTCACCAAATGGAACTATTGTGAGACTATGAAGCTCAAGGTCTCTGGTGGGTGCATTCTAACCACTAGCTTGACCTCACAAGCATGTGAAGCTGAGTAAGTTGCCTTACTGCACACTGGGGCCACACTCAAAATGCTACAACATAGCTGCTGTTGTGGTTTGCTTTACTTGACTGCTGTGGGGTGAAGTGGTTGGAGATGAGTACTCTATGAGAAAGGCGTTGTAGGTACTTGGCACTGACTATATAGCAGCTTTCTATGATCAAGTCTCAATGGTTGCTTGCCCACTGTGTTGGATGTAGCACGCGCAAAGGGTGTCACCTCAACCTCGATTTGAGATGGATGCTCGACTCTCCAAGGTGGCCAAATGATTCATCATCCAATCAGTTCTATGCATAACTGAATTGATAAGATTTCCAGAGCTCTTACCTACTACCCTATGAACCCAGAAGCAGGGGAATGCTCCTCCACACAACAGAAAGGAAAGAAATTCCTGTAAAATTTGACTCTAAACTGATGTAGAGAAACGTCAGTAGTACAGCTTAAGTGGAACTGGGAGCCTGGCTTCTAGAGAGGGCCATACAGTTGCCAATATTGCAATCTTTGACAGACACTGACTTTCCGTTAACTTGCATCTGACTTTTATCTTCATAAAAGCTATTCGAGGTCATAATCTATGTTCCTTTTTTCACAGCAGCAGCAATCTTGACTGTTGTCTGCTCATAAATTTTTTGTAAGGTTCCAGTATTTTGTACAAATACTGTGCTGTGAATCGTCTTCTGCTTGCCTTGCACGATATTGTAATACCTCAAATCAGTTGTCCTTCCATTTCAGCCAGGAAGCCCTGTAGAAATCACCTGCAAAGGAAAAAATCCTTGCAGGAAGCCAAACTTTAACCTTTGACTAATGAATTGAATGAGATATAGTTGTTCTACGTATCTCCCAACTTCAGGAAGCGTAGTGAAAATCCCACTACAAAGCGTTTTCCTACCTCACTTTCATGAACAAGTATCATAGACAAATCAGAGGCACATGATGAATGACTGCATAAAATATACTCCGTACGGCCAACTTAATATTCAGTATGGAATCTGGATCATAGCTTGATTGGAACTGGGTTTACAAGAAAGTTCCTGACCCTGTCATTGCTCTATTTATGGAGACTTCTGGTTAGTCTTATTTCTACCTCTATATTCATACATTTGCATATCAACTATGTGCATTAAAACCTCCATTAATAGCAGTGTTTACACCAAACATTATTTATGGTATTTTGCTGAATGCAAATATTTTTGCAATCGTCTCCAACATTGAGTGATCGACATTTTTTTTACGATTTAACTTTCAAAAAAATGTACTTACATAGTTCAATCGGCGACTCCTATCCTGCCATATTTAACCTCGTCGTCAGCTTACGTATTTTCGTGTTTAAGTGGTTCCTGGTTAACTCTTCCTTCTCCACCGTTTCGGTAAAAACAAAAGTCGTTTCAGTACATCCATAAAACCAGTGTGATACAATTCAGTTCTTTACTACTCAAATGATTTAAACACTGCGGTCGATGGATGTACGAGTTTTATCATAGAAACTGTCGTATTTGCGTTACGTTTATAGGCTCTTATCCAACACGCAAACAAACAATAATCTCAACTAAATCGATATTTTGTATATTTCAGGTATATAGCTCGTTTTGCAACTCTCATATAATTACTAGTTAAATTATCTTGATTTCGTCATTCCAAAATAACTATTTTAACATGCTGTTGAATTTGTAATTTTAAATCTCTAAGCGTATAGTAAATTTACTCGTTTTATTTCTCGATACTAATTTACTAATAAAAAAAAAAATACTAAATCAACATGTGTGGCCAAATGATTCTTGAATATGGACAAACGACAGTGTTTACTCGAGAGATAAAAGTCTCGCTCGCTGACACTGATTACTACAAAACAATGATAGACCGCGTAACATATTTCACTTTGTTGAGGGACATTTCTGAGTTAATTCTCTTGGTTAAGCGATGGGGTTTACTGATTTATGATGGTCATTATCTGGATTTATCGTCAGCAAGCAAATCAGCTACATTATTTCCTATCTAGCTCAGAAATTAATGACTCGAACGATCTAAAAATACACAAATAAATAAATAAATAAATAAATAAAAGTGCACTGTATCGCATTGTCTCTATGAATGTACTGAAACGACTTGAACTGAAATGGCCGTATCGTTCTTGAAGTGAAACATCGTCTGTAAAAAATATATAATATATCTTTATTAATTAATCATCAGGGGAAATTTTGATATAAATAATTACAGATAGTCCTAAAACTACCTAGGAAATGTACCAGTGCATTCCTCATGTAATATAAGCTTTAAGATTTTTGCTCAGTATCAAAAGTACGAAGTCACAGAAAAGAAAACATGGCGTCAATAGAGCGTTAAGACTGGTTTACACCTACGCACTTGTGTGGTGTGGGCTGTTACGGTGTGGGACCACAAGAAACCGCACGAAACCGCACTATAAACGCACTAAAAGCGTGCCACCTCACTGGCGGGGCCAGGCGAAGACCGTTAAAGCCACACGACGCCGCCCGGATTTTAAATAATTTCAAATTTCTGCGCGGCGTCTGGCGGCATGATGAAGGCGCACGAAGCTGTAAGCGGTGTGGCGCGGCCCCGCAACAAAAGAGGTAAAAACCCGCACAGTGCCGTGCCACACCGCACCACACCCCACGTGGTGTGATGTGGTGCGACGTTGTACCACCCGTGAGGAAGTGTTAATAAATGGCGCGCACATGTTGCGGGGAGTGTGGCGTGTTACGGGGTATCCCTAGGTAGATTTTTTTTTTTAGGTGAACCTAAATACTTTTTTTTTTTATTAAGAAATATTACTTTACAAAATTATATTTTACAATTTTGTATATACATTATAAGATCTATGTATAATATTAAAATATTACAATTAATTATTTTTCTAAATATGTTTTTAAATTAGAAACATACTCATTCGTGAAAATTTTGTTAACATTAGACTTAAATCCTATAATATTCACATTAAATGTATTTAACAGTCTATTCTTTATATATTTAATTTGCTGGTCAGTACTTATTCCCAAATATCTTGCCATCCATATACTTGAAATAAAATCTGCTATTATTACCATTGCTGTATTTTCATCCCTTTTTGAGTTTGCTTCAAAATCTAGTTTTAAAATCCTTAACCTGCTATTAGTTTTTAATTTACAACATTTTCTAAGCAATTCGAATACCCAGGACAACAAATTCTTAGAACCAAAGGACAGAACTATACCATATGCATATTAGTTTCTATGCATCCACAACCGCATTCCTTAACATCTTTTATTTTCATCATGGCTAGCCTATCATTTGTAGTTAAAACTTCATGAACATACTTAAACAAAATTTCTCTACTTTTATTTTCTATATACTTATCATTTACATGTTCCCAAATTAGTTTCTAGTTGAATAGTGGATACAATATTTCAATGTTTGGAACATATTCACTGTTTTCATGAAATGTTCATATACCACTTTCGTTTTTATCTGTGGATAAAAGGTCATCTTAATAGCATTTCGTAATATATTTATCATACTTTCATAAAAACTAGGTGTAAAAATATTGCAAAAATAGGTCGATTGGATGGAAGGTTGCCGCGCATTCTGGGAAGGATAACAGGGGCCGGACAGACCACGGGGGCATCATTCGCGCTCTGACAGCCTATCGACAATGTATAAATAAATAGAATTTTATTTTTTTAATAATAAATGATTTTTTAGTTATTTTCTTAATATTAAATGATTTTGTACATTTTATATCATTCATAATGTTTCTTTTTGTAATAAATATGTTGAAATACTGACTTGCATTTACATTTTCCTTATGATGCTTAATTTATATGTCATGAGAATATGTATGATGATCTATTGGGTGAAATGAAATTGAAAAATGAAAAACCATGGCCATAAAGAATAATAACATGAAGAAATATAACAGGAAATCTAACATGAAATATGATATATGAAATAAATAGAACTCGGAAAATAACTTGATCTATAAAATGAAATGTAACATGAAATAAATATGGCCATCAAATGATATAATAACATACAAGGTAAAGAACAATAATATAATATTGAGAACATGATTAAATGAACATGAACAGATACAAATATGATAACGAAAAAATAATTAACATTGACTGGGCATAGTTATTAACAGAGGAACAATGAAAAATCAGTAACAGACTAAAGACATATACCTCAGTTGATAATAAATGATATTTGCAGTTGAAAATGTTATGGTATAACCAAGTCCCAATTTCATGTTCTTACATTCTATACTTTTCCTTTTCATGTTCATTTTCTTACAGTCTATGCTTTTCATGTTATTTTCTTACTTTCATGCTTTTTCATGTTCATTTTCTTACTTTCTATGCTTTACATGTCCATCATTTGCTTCTCATTTGTCTCATCATTATGAATTATGTTATTATTACTCCGCAACAACACCGCAAGCCACCCGCAACACACCGCTACACGGTGTAACAAAGCCGCAAGAATGCGTGCCCTGGCAGAGCAACAATGACCATAACACCGCACCAACTCCGTAACACTCCGCTAGACACCGCGGTCCCACGCCGTAACAGCCCGCCACACGAAAGTGCGTAGGTGTAAACCTACCTATAGTACCTAATACGTGCGCATAGATCAGTCAGATTCTAGGCCTATATTTTCAGTTACTAATTTTTCTATTTAAAAAAAATAAAGATGGAAATTGGTCGGAAGTTATAGACAAGACAGCTACATCAATCAATATCTCTCGGGAAACTGCGTGAACACCATTTCAAAAGTAAATAATGATAATAGTAAATGAGGGAAAATTGAAAAAAAATGTGCAAAATATTTGAATCTCTATGTTAAGAAGTACCCCTGTAACTGACACACACACACATACATATATATATGTATGTGTGTGGCCAACCGCTGGACCTATAGAGATCATTCAGCGCTGAAACGAACGTCTGAATAAAGCAGTTGCAAGATGAAATGATTGTTAAGAGGAAAAGGTGAATCTTAAAAGGCTGGCCACACACGTGCAGTTTTAACTGACAGTTATAACTGCACGTAGTGGGTATCTCAGTTGCTCATTTCATCAGTCAACAAAACTGTACAGTTAAACTGAGACAAATGCAATGTTCCATATTTTTAACTGAAAGGAGTAACTGAACTGAGCATGTGTGGGGGGATTCGTAACTGTTCAGTTCTCAACTTCTCATTTCTACAGGTGGTAGCGGTGAGTGCAGTTTGTTGAGATGGCACGTAAACAAAACGAAGTGATTGTTGAATTCATTGAACTATCGATCTGAACCTTGCGCAAGTAATTGAGAAAATCAATTGGATCTTCACTTAATTCCTTTTAATAATTTGATATCAGAACATTGATTTCGCTTTAGTAACCACTTTTTGCACCACTGTTTACGCTTTTTAGTTTTCTCTTTTCTATTTGTTTGTAGCATTACAAAGAATACACCGAGAGCGGCAAGATCGTACTTCTCGGAATCCATGGTAAAAACTGAGGGATTGAACTGTGTGCGTGTGTGCGTGTGTGCATTTCATTTCTAACTGACGTCAGTTTAAAGTGTGTCAGTTATAACTGAACAGTCATAACTGTCAGTTAAAACAGCCCGTGTGTGGCCGGCTTTAGCAAGATGGGAGAGAATATGAATGGAGGGACAGTAAAAGGAATGGAAGGGGTTGCAGCTAAGGTCCCCAACCCCCACCCGCCAACCTACGGGTTTCATACCTTCATTAAACTAATACATTTTTATGCTTTTACCTACGTTGATTGCTGGCATGAATTACATCTTATATAATAATAATGATAATAATAATAATAATAATAATAATAATAATAATAATAATAATAATAATAATATATAATCTTATACTAATGTTGATTCTAAGTAAAAATATTCATATTAGAATAAAAAAATTGATCAAAATAACAAATAACGAGAACGCACTAGTGATGCAAATACTTACTATTTAACAAAGATGAATGACTTCGGTAACATACCACTCGAGAAAGAGGAGAAAAAGATTTGCTTCTCTCCCTCTTGCGTACTCAAATATACCCTCTGTCTCAAGCACATGCATAGATGCTCTCTCTCTCTCTCTGTAGACTTACCACAATGACAATTCTCTCTCTCATACGCACAGTCTCAAATCCCATACACAACCGCACACGTTCTCTCTCTCTCTCTCTCTCTCTACCTTTCAAATTTCATTGCTTTAAAACACCAACCACGTAGACCATGTCTAACTGTCATCGGCGTTCGTATTGTTGCACCGGATTAGATTTTTTTTTTTTTCTTACACCTTCGAAATCAAATATAAATTCCGACTATGTAGTACTACGATGTGCTACGAACATCGGCCTAGTTCATGAAGCACTTTCCTCTGGGGGCAACCATCCACCGGCGTCCCCTCCCCCCACACACACACACTTTCTAAATCTGTATGGCTCTCTCTCTCTCTCTCTCTCTCTCTCTCTCTCTCTCTCTCTCTCATTAATCCTTTTCGTTTTCCAGAGAGAAAGAGAGAGTTGGGTAAGAAACCGCTCTTGAAATCGTTCAAATGGACAATAATTATATGAGCGCTCAGACGAGCGAGATATATGTGTAATAAAAGGCGTATCCCAAGAAACTCTAAAGGGAAGGAAGAGGACTTACTGCCTGAGGGAATGAGGGCGAGAATAGCTTTAAGCCGGTGAGACCTATTCGTCTGTATTATGTGGTTGAGAATCTTGGCAATTAAAGGCTATTGTCAACTGCCTCGTGCGGTTACTTTTGTACTTATTAATTAATAATTAATATTTCGTCGATTTCTGGCGCTATACTATACTTTACAAGTACACCTTAGAAGAAAGTGCATTGATTAACTCATAAACCGGACATGCTTTTATGCAATTGACTGCGTTGCTTTGCAGTTACTTACATACTAATGATACTTAATATCTCGTCGATTTTCAGCGATGGACGTTACAATAAGTATACATTAGAAGAAAGGGCTTCGTATATATATATATATATATATATATATATATATATATATATATATATTATACATATATATATATATATAACCAGGCACAGGTTTCAGATCATTCAGATCTCGTGAGAGAGAGAGAGAGAGAGAGAGAGAAGAGAGAGAGAGAGAGAGAGAGAGATTTAATAAATTTATTACGCCCAAAGACGTCAAACAAAGTTACATATTAGCAGTTACATACATTACATCAGAAATCAACAGAAAAAAAAAAATTACAGCATTGAATCATCGGTATATCAGTTACAAAATAACATATAGAGATCGTATTCTATCATCACAACAACTGCAAAAAGAGAGAGAGAGAGAGAGAGAGAGAGAGTGGTGGGGGGGGGGGGGGGGGGGGGGGGTGGAGCAGAATAAGCCTAGAATCCCCTCGAAAAAAAAGACGCAGAAACTGCCTTTGCATCGAAAGCGACTTATTATGGGTCACAATGAGAGCCCTAAAAGACCGACATGATTTTCCCAGTACGTGATCCTACCTCCAGCTTGAGTTACTACAGTCAAATGGAGCGTTGTTTCGACCATGGAAATTAAAATGAGTTATATTTTATTAGAACAAATATATAATTGTTCTGTGCTGTTTAATTGCACATTATTATTTTTTTTCATTTTAATTTCCGATAATAACACTAATGTCCCCCCCTGTAATTCCTGTTTATTTAACTCGACGCGAAACTTTTTTTTCTTTCTTTTTTTAGACATTTTTAGACTTTTCTTACAAGGACAGCGAGAACTCTCTCTCTCTCTCTCTCTCTCTCTCTCTCTCAGACAGGGAAAATGGGCTACAAATGAGCCTTGGATATTCAGTGGGAAATAATAATAATGAAAATCATTCAAAAGGAAAATATATTAAGCCTGTCTGTCTGTCTGCTAACGTTCGGAAACGGGGGAGGGGGGGAGGTGGCTGGTGTTTGTATGTGTGAGTACAAACATGTGTTCACTTCCAAATAGACATGTCACTAAACGTGTTCATTTTTAAATAGACATGCTCTAAATATGTTTTCACTTCCAAATAGGCATTTCACTAAACATGTGGTCACTTACAAGTAGACATGCGCTAAACAAGTGTTCATTTCCAGGAGACAAAATAAATTCGCTTCTATGCCATTGGCAAACGAGAATAAGAGAAAGAGAGAGAGAGAGAGAGAGAGAGCCTATACATCAATGTATATATATATATATATATATATATATATATATATATATATATATATATATATATATATATATATATATAATTATGAATAATCCCAGGTTATGAAGACATTGCGAAAACTTACAGTGGTAATTACAATTGACTTCTCCGAGCTGTAAGGGAGGGGGAGGACGTGGCCCTCCGGAGGAAGGGGTGGGGTTGGGGGAGGGGAACTAATTAGGTTCGACCCTGATTCTGGGCAGTAGCACTAGACGCTTGAGTCGACATTTTAGTCGACACAGTGATACTGTGTTTCTGGGACTGGGATCCTCCCCCTCCCACCCCTACACAATTCTCACACCCCCTCACCCCTCCCTCTTCTGCCCATACACAACCTTTCCATCCCCTACACCATAACCCACCCCCACCTCTACCGATTCATTATTCACATCAAGACAGGCGTCAAAATCAATAATTTATATGTAAGAGCAATAATAAATCGTTTCCAACTAGTATACACGTTTACGAATGCTTCATATAAACCACACACATATACATGTACACATGTACACACACACATTTACCTATACACATGTACAGATTGCTGCGAAAAGTGTAGTAGTATAGAATTCGGAACACCTATAGTAGAGATGGCTGGGGGAGACATGATAGGATACCAAACCTACCTCTATACATGGCAGACAGAACTGTGTGTGAGTGTGTGTGTGTGTGTGTGTGTGTGTGTAGGGGGTTACTTTTATAGAAAATTGAAATATACATTACATAATAGAACAAGCCATTCTTCAGTATGGAAGACAAAAATAACCATAAAAAACGAGCGTTCATAAAGATATACGTGCCAATATAAATGTGCTATGTATACAAATTGATAATTAGTACTGGTAATCCACATGACTCGATATAATGATGGCTAATACTCCTCAAATATGAATTCCCATACAAAAGGAAGCTCTGAGAGAGAGAGAGAGAGGAAGGGAGAGAGAGAGAGAGAGAGAGAGAGAGAGAGAGAGACTTAGCAAACGCCTGGTTAGTTAAAACAAATACTACCAAACGTAGTACCATACAGCACCATTACTTTCCTAGACTTCCCTCCTCCCCAAAACTCACAAAAAAGTATCTAAAGGGAAACGGAAAGAATGAATTGTTATTTATTCACTGGTGACATTTTTATACTCATTACTAAAGCTCTTATGGTACTAGTGAAGATCTCTTCTTCTTCTTTTGCGCAGTTTCTTTATGTGCATTGACACAAATATGATATTTATATATATATATATATATATATATATATATATATATATATATATATATATATATCTATATATATATATATACATATAAATAAAGGTTTTTTGCCACGAAGGAAAAAATGAAAAGCGAGATAGCCGAGTACTTTCGGTCCTGTTCGCAAACCATAAAATCAATATTAAATCGTTTAATGTTAATGTAGTGTTCTCTTATAACAATACCATTAAAGATATGCTAATTAAGAATAGTCCCGTAACAAATAACAACATCATTTACAAAATTCCTTGTAAGGATTGCCCATCGTTTTACATTGGTCAGTCAAGTAAAAATTTATGTGTACGTATTAAGCAGCATATGTATTCAGTTAGAACAGCCCAGACTTCAAATGTTTATCCATCTGAGTGAAAAATCTCATTGCATTAATTGGGGTGATACCTCGGTAATTGCTAGATCTAATGATTATGTTTCAAGAAATTTACTGGAATCGGCAATTATACAAATCACTCATAAAAACAACCTAAATCTTAGTCTGGGAATGTACCATTTGGACCCATATATTTGTAAGATGTTTATAAAGGACCTTAAAAATAAATGATCAACTAATAAATTAGTCCCACATGTATATAGTTATTATTTCTTGTCTTTCTTTCTTTCTTCTCTCTTCCTCTCTTCTCTCTCTCTCTCTCCTCTTGTGTCTCTCGTCTGTCTGTTCTTGTCTGTCTGTCTCTCTCTCTCTTCCTCTCTCTCTCTCTCGGGTCGTAATTCTCTCTCCCTCTTTCTTTCTCCGAATATATATTTATATTTTCTTTCGTCTTTTCATTAATAATAATTGTTTGGGAAAATTTCTGTAAATTTCATGATATTAAATTGTATATGCTTCCATGTTTTTTTCAAAATGTACTGTTTTCTGGAAGAATAACTTGTTTACTGCGTGTGTCCCCCAAGGTGTGGCTACCCTCAGGCGTTTCCTCCTTTCTGTAGAGTGAAATCGCCCTTATTGCTAATCTTGTAGTGTCAGTTTGGATATTAAGCCTTCTTTTGACTATGTTGTCCTCTGTAAAATCAGTTTGCCTTAAGTAAAGGGTCCGAACAGGACCGAAAGTACTCGGCTATCTCGCTTTTTCATTTTTTCCTTCGTGGCAAAAAACCTTTATTTATACATAGCATCACGTTTTATATACTTCGTGATCAAGTTATTCCCCCCCCATATATATATTATTTATATATATATATATATAATATATATATATATATATGTATATATATATAGTGACGGTACTTACTTTTCGTACACAGCTCTAAGGTAACGTGTGCCGACTTGGAGGCTGTACTTTGGGGAATTAGGTAAAAGGGTTATATTAGGATGAGAAATTAATTGATCGTGTCCTATTATATATTTATTCTTTGCTCGGGTTCTATAAAAGTTTCCACCTTCTGAGTTACTGGGCTCTTGGACTGATAAAATTAATTGGCACTTGTTGCAATTACGAGTCTATAGGCACGAGGGAATTTGACTGAGTATTGATTGTCACTTATCACTGTCTTTAGATTGATTCGCACACCACACTTTTGCACCTGTTCTTCTTCTGGGGATTCTTCTGTCTTTCTCCCTCTCTGCCTGTTGCTGAGCCACTGGTTCTCCCCTCGTTCCCCTCCTTGTCGTTATCTTCTCTTGACTTCTCTGTTCCCCTTTTTTCTCTGCTTTCTTCTCTCTCTGTCTTGCCTTTTTGTTAGGATGAAATCTCCTTAGCACAGCCTTTGAATTTTTGGATTCTGACTGGGTGTGGCCTCTTCTAAAAGACTTCTTGTGTCTGAATGGCTGCTAACTTCATACAAGACCGCCTTCCTGTCAGGTCTTCTACAGTGATTCGTAGGCTTTGAATTTGTATACGCCTCCTTCTGATGTCCTGGCTTCTGGGGATGTATCCCTTGGTAACCTCATAGGTCATTCGTGATACACATTTCTGGGGTATCCCACTGATCTGGCTCTGCTTCTTGATTCGTCGAAGTCTATAGGTCTATCTTGAAAGGGTGGAGTTCTGAAGAATTAGGCACTTCCCTCTTTCTAACAACGGGTCATAGAATTCCTTTTTAACGTATGCCAGATGGCTCTCTCTGACCTGTTCACGAAGGGAACGGCGATTAGTCATAGGCGCTAATGAGAGTAGTTTCCAATTTCTCGAATATGCCTGGTAGATATCACTCGTCGCCCATAATCTCCTGTTGGTTCCACTAATCGCTGGTACGGACAGAGGTTTTTATTTTTGGGGGTGGGAGATGGAAACCAGATGTCTGATGGCTAAAAGCCTAATGTTTGGAGTAACAAAATCCCTTCGCTAAGAAAAATCATTATCTTATTCCTTTTTCTCTTTTCTTCCTTATTATCCGTTTCGTGCCTTTTTCTTAAGTATTATTAAGTTATTGTCTTTTGGAATAACGACACTGTGCCACACTATTACAGTCTCGGCCCGCTACCTCGCTGACTCTGACAGCGTTAACTAAGCTGAAGCAAATATTATACCTACAAGAGGACTCCTAACTTATGCTTCTGGGAAATCATATTGAAACTTTAACTCAAAAACATCAAAGTGAATGTAAAAATGAGCAAATCCTTGATCAAGTAACGTTAAGGGCAACAATCAAAATGGAATGTAAACATGAATAAATTCTTGAGTAAGTAACATTCAGAGAAACGTAAAAAAACTGAATATGAATATGAACAAATACTTGATTAAGTAATTAAAGGAATCATCAAAGTGAATTCAAATATGAGTAAATTACATTAAGAAACATGAACTGAATGAAACATGAATAAATCACCAAAAAACAAGAAAAACTGAAAGTTAAACATACATAAGCCCTTAAGTCACATAAGTCATATAAATGCATGGTAGAAGCAAAAAATAATGGTAACTATCCAAGTTTACAGTACATGATTGGTTCAGTCCTCTGTCCTATTCTATCTAGGGTGGATATCGTTTTTCTTTTTATGGAAAATAAATTTCGTTCTTCGTTGACCCTTAAACGCCGGAGCGGTAAATAAAAAAATGACTCCCGTATGCCGGAGGGGTTTGAGAGTGAGCGCATAAGCGGAAAAAATATTTTTTTCAAAAAATCACAGCGCGCTTAGTTTTCAAGATTAAGAGTTCATTTTTGGCTCCTTTTTTTGTCATTGCTTGAAGTTTAGTATGCAACCATCAGAAATGAAAAAAAATTATCATTATCATATATAAATAATGCGATATATGATAGCGCAAAAACGAAATTTCATATATAATTGTATTCAAATCGCGCTGTGCGCAAAACGGTTGAAGGTAACAAGTTACTTTTTTTTCGTTGTAATGTGCACTAAATTGCAATCATTTCGATATATAACACATTGTAAAACGATAAAAGCAACACAGAGAAAATATTATCACAAAATAATGCATGAATTCGTAACGCGCTTACGTAAACACATATTTTTTTCAAAAATTCACCATAAATCTAAATATTGTCCTAGAGACTTCCAATATGTTTCAGAATGAAGACAAATGATTTAATATTACTAATGTAAGAATATTAGCTTACAAATGCAGTTTTCGACCATATCTGACGAGCTAAAGTTGACCGAATATCGAATTTTTTATATATATATTTTTTTATATGCAATTATTTCGGAAATAAGAAAAGCTACAACTTTAAAATATTTTTAGTTTTATTCTACATGAAATTGCGCACATTTTCATATATAAAACTCTATGAAATGCCTAATATGAAACGGACGAGCAAATATTCCGAGAATGGGACTTACGCATTTCGGAGATTTGTGGCGGAGAATCCGCGCGCGGAGGGAAGGAAAGTTTTTTTTTTAAAATTCACCATAAATTTAAATATTGTGCTAGAGACTTCGAATTTGTTTCACGATGAAGATAAATGACTGAATATTACTAGACTGTAAGAGTTTTATCTTACAATTGCGTTTTTCGACCATTTTTCGGTAGATTTCGAGTCAAATTTGACCGAACGTGGTTTTTTTTCTATTTATCGTGATTTATATGCAAATATTTCGAAAATGAGAATAGCTACAACCTTCAACTATTTATTGTTGTATTATACATGAAATTGCGCACATTTTCATATATAAAACGTTATGTAACGGCTAATTTAAAATGGTGCAAACATTACCACAATCGCACGTATGATTTTTTCGGAAGAGTTACCGCGCGGACGTAAAGAAAATGTTATTTTTTTCATAAATTCACCATAAATCTAAATATTGTGCTAGAGACTTCCAATTTGTTGCAAAATGAAGGTAAATGCTTGAATATTACTAGAATATAGGCGTTTTAGCTTACAATTGCGTTTTTTCGACCATTTCGGTAGAGTCAAATTGACCGAAGGTTGAAAATTTGTCACTTATCATTTTTTATATGAAAATATTTCAAAATTGATAAAAGCTACAACCATGGGTTGTTTTTAGTTGTATTGTGCATGAAATTGCGCACATTTTCATATATAAAACTTTATGTAACGGCTAATTTAAAAGGGTGCAAACATTACCACAATCGCATGTATGATTATTTTCGGAAGAGTTACCGCGCGGACCTAAGGAAAAAGTTTTTTCATAAATTCACCATAATCGAAATATTTGTGCTAGACACTTCCAATTAGTTGCAATATTAAGTTAAATGATTGAATATTACTAAAATATAAGAGTTTTAGCTTACAATTGCGTTTTTCGACCATTTTGGTAGAGTCAAGTTGACCAAAGGTTGAAATTTTGGCACTTATCGTTATTTATATGAAATATCTTAAAACTAATAAAAGCTATAATCATGAGTATTTTTTTGTTGTATTCTACATAATAATGCGCACATTTTCATATATAATACTCTATGTAACGGCTAATTTAAAATGGTACAAAAATTATGTCAAAGTGACGAAATAATTTCAGAGATGTGTCACAGATACTTTTTAGTGCGGCAAGAAGAAATTCGCGCTTGCGCTTCCTGCGTAACGATTGTAAACAAAACAACACCTTGATCCGTGACTCCCAGCATCCCCCAAGGCGCGTGATTCAAGAGTTTTTCGGCTGGTAGGCCTAAAAGTATTTTTCCGCGAATTTTTAAAAAAACTTTTGTATGTCGACGTAAAATACGTCCAGTCGGCACCCGAGAGACAAAAAATGTCGACGTAAAATACGTCCAGTCGGCGTTTAAGGCTTGACGACACTTGATGGCTTCTTGTTTGCTGCGACCTGCTACTTGGAGACAAGTCCTTGGAGAAAATATCCTTGTGTATTTGTATGCAATAACAAGTGTGTCCTTGACTTCCTACTGAGAGTGTGTATTGTGTTTATGCAAAATTTCATTGAACATTCTTACTGTAATTTCTGAGTAACCTTGTACATTAAACAATATAACTTCACTGCTTGATACTAAAACAAAATTGGCAACTCGGTTAAAGGAACCGGTTAGTGGTTAATACTTGTAGGTTTCTTTTACTGTGACAACAATTAGTTAGTTTTCACCAATCAATATCTTGTTAGTAAGTTTTCAACAACTACTATCTTGTTAATGAGTCTTCATCAATTAACTTCTTGTTAGTGAGTCTTCATCGATTAATATCTTATTAGTAAGTTTTCATCAATCAACATCTTATGGATTGAACAAAGTAAGTGTATTAATTACCCCTTCAAAATCATAATCATTTCTGAAATGAATTCCCTTATCTTAAAATCTCTTAATGTCTATCTTAACCCGTCTTAATTATTCTTTTACCTCTAAGAATGTTCTTATGGAACGATTAAACTTAATATACGTCTTGAAATTCTTATAATACGCGTTGAATCGTTTCTTACATACCCAAATTTTTCCCTTCAAGTCAAAATAAATTTGAAGTTAGTGCACTTAACCCCAAAAAATTGCTACAAACCAACTAATTAAAGTAAGAATTGCAACAATAAAAGATTATTCCTAAGTCGACCGATGAAGGTAAACTTAGCAATAAAGAAATCAAATAAATACATGGGAATAATGGGATGAATTAATGGGTTTGTTCTTCTGTTTCACTGAAAAGTGACTCTTCTATTTCTTAGGTTATATCTAGTTCCTTCTTCTGGAATTTCTTCTGACGTCTCTGTCATTTAGGATTCTTCGACTTCTTTGGTTCTCTTGACCTTGTCCTTGTTTATCCAAAATTCTTCTTCTTCTAATGATTCAGCATATGTGGAAGGCATTTGGTTATTCATTTTCTTAACCTTTATCTTAGTTTCTTGTACGTCTACGACCTTGTATGGTCCTGTGAATTTTGTGGCTAACTTATAATTAATACCACTTCTTACTTCCTTCTTAATATAGACTTGATCCCCTTTCTTGTAGTCTACAGGCCTTAATCCTTCTTGATGCTTCTCTATCATATTCTGCTGGGCTTCTTCTAAATTCTTGTGCAATTGCTTGTGGATTACTTTAAAGTTTCCGATTCTTATCTTCATTATATCTTCAGAGTAATTAGGCTGTATTGGCTGATTCAGCCATGCATAAGGTAATCTGGGTTCATATCCCATCAAAGCTTTTATGGTGATTGCACGAATACTCGTCTGACGCCTTGCATTTAATGATAATGGACTAAAGGTAAATTGACGTCCCAGTCAGGATCCTGTCCTACTGTGTGACGCAATACGTCTAAAACCTTCCTGTTATTCCTTTCTACCAAGCCATTGCTAGCTGGGTGATACGGCTGTATCGCTACCTTTTCTACCTTAAAGGCGTTACAAATTTCTTGAACTAATGAGTTGTTGAACTCGGTCCCATTATCAGAGATAATGAGCTGTGGGGCAGAATATCTGCAAAATATCTTATCAAAGAGAGCGGTTGCACATTCCCTGGCACTTTTACTAGTTAGTGGTACCAACTCTGTATACCTCGTGAGCGCGTCGATACATACTAGTATATTCTTATTCCCTTTACTCGTGGTATGAAGATTAGTGATAAGATCAATAGATACTCTTTCGAAAGGAGTCTGTGGGATAGGATATTTCCCTAGTGGTACTTCTTGTCTGTTCTTCCCTTGTAGCTGTTGCATGTATTGCAGCTCTTCACATAATTACTAACATCCTTGTGAATTCCCTTCCAATGGAAAGTTCTTTGGATTAATCTAATTGTCTCATCCCTTCCTGGGTGAGCTCTCATGTCATCATCGTGCATTAGCTCAATGACCTTGTTTCTTAGACTCTTAGGTACTAACCTTTTGTGCAGCACACCTAGAAATTGACCAAATGGGTCATATTCGTGACACATCCAAATTAATACGCCATCTATGTCCGTTAATGCGTCTGTGGGACATCCAACCTTCCTACCTAGTTCGGTTAATTCTTGTTGGCTGTGTTTTCTTTCGTTTCTAACGTATTTACACAGTTCCCTTATATCTTCATCTCCTTCTTGTTCTCTTATGAAATTTTGCCGGGAAAGCTCCTCTGTATAATGCATGGTGAGTACATTTACATCACTGCACATTGTTTCATTCTTTTCTTCTTCTTGACTTATCATATTTATACTATCACCTTCTGACACATATCTTGATAATGCATCTGCTACCTTATTCGTCTTCCCAGGGGACATATTTCACCTCTATATCATAATCTTGGGCTGTCATGAACCAACGGCTCTTCGTCCAGAAAAAATTAGGGTTCTTTAACATTTCTACTGCGGCTGAATGATCCGTGAACACGGTTATCTTGTAACCAAAAATGATATATCTGAAATGCTTTAAAGCGTCTATTATAGCTAGAGACTCGAGGTCTGTTACTGAGTAGTTCACTTCTGAGGGCTTTAATTTCCTACTGTAATAAGCTATGGCATTATACTTATTATCTTGTCTTTGCATTAAACATGCTCCTATACCAATGCGGCTTGCATCCGTGGCTAAAAAGAATTCTTTGCCAAAGTCTGGGAAGCTAAGTACTGGGGGATGTGTTAATCTTTCCTTCAATTCATCAAATGCTTCTTGCTGTTTGTCTTTCCGTGTAAATGATACGTGTTCCTTTAAAAGTTCAGTTAGTGGAGCTGATATGACTGCAAAGTTCTCTATGAACTTGCGGTAAAAACCTGTTAAACCTAAGAATGACTTTACGTCCTTCTTGCACTGAGGTGTAGGATATTCCCTAATTGACTTAATCTTTTCATCGTTTACTTCTACGCCCTTTTCACCTAGTGTATGACCAAGGTAGTCTATTTTCCTTTTAAGGAAGTTACACTTCTTTAGTTTAAGCTTCAGGTTGACTTTTCTTAATCTCTTTAGGACTTCTCTGACTAAGTCTACATGTTCCTCTATAGTGTCTGTTGCTATTACCAAATCATCTATGTAACAGTGTGCGTCCTTGCCTAGTAAATCGCCCAAAATTTTATCCATTAATCTTACAAAAGTTACCGGGCTTGACTTTAGACCAAAGGGCATTCTTACATACTGGTATCTGCCGTTACTAGTGGAAAAAGCAGTCAAAGGTTTACTTTCTTCGTCTAGAGGGATTTGCAATAATCCCTGCAATAAATCTATAGTGGTGAAGTATCTCTTGGACCCTATCGTGGCGATAAGATCTCTCATTGATGGCATTGGATAAGGATCATTTTCAGTAATTTGGTTCAATTTTCTGAAATCCACAACTATTCTATAAGTTTTGTCCCTTTTAGGAACTAGCGAAAGTGGAAAAGACCATGGGGATATAGATGGTTCTATTATTCCTTGCCTATTCATTCTTTGTACTTCTCTTTCAATGATCTCCTTCTGGGAATGTGCTACTCTATAGGCTGGTATGTAAATTGGCTTTGTGTTTGATGGAATGTCTATCTTGTGCGTTATTTCGCGTGTATTTCCCAAGGTGTCGCCGTCTAGAGCGACTATATCCTGATATTCGCAAAAATAAAGTCTATGAATTTTTCTTTCTAAACATGGTTTTCCTTAATGTCCTTTAAAATGAGATCCTATCTTAGCTCTTCTCAGTTTTATGTCCTGAGCATAATTTTCATTTCCTTTACTGATTGCTGCTACCGTTTCCCTTTTCTCACAACTCGGATAGGTATGGAGTATACTTCTGCTAGGCCTATCTCTGTACCTGGTGTTAATTTAACCTTTCCTCCTCTGTTATTGGTAATCTGTAAAGCTATCTTGCTCTGTCTGACTTCATGTAAACTAGAAGAATAATGTATTCCGTTTACTTGCGACTTTTCAGTAAGCGTGAGAATTTCCTTCCCTTCAAAAATTGGATTTACTGTACATTCTACCCACGTACTTTCTCCTGGTTTAAGTCTTAATTCCCTCTCTAACTTTAAATAAGTGCATTGATTTGATTCTAAGAGGTTAATGATCTGTTTGTGAACTCGTGATGCATTCTGGATATATTCCTCGGTCTTATCCTTCTTTAATATACCTTTTACTGTGGGATTCTCTTGAGTCTGGGTTCTTTTAATTGGCTTGCATATTGGTATTCTAGAAATCTCACGACCGTTGTTAATCACTAGTTGTTCTCTAGGAGCATCTATGCTTATACCTTGTCTAGCCATAGTTGGATAACCTATCAGCAAATGAGCAAAAGCTAATCTCTGGCTACTGGAACCTTTTCTCTTAGAGCAATTCTTCCTAGCCTAAATGGAAAATCTAACTGTCCAATTACGTGGATATCATTACCCTGGACGTCTGTGATTCTACAATCTACCGCTGGGATCAAACTTAAGTGAGAAAAATACAACCGATACACCTTTTCTGACATTATATTCTTAGGACTACCTGTATCAAAGAATGTAACAATAGGTTTCTCTAGACCGACATGTGCGGGAAATAATGGTCTATAATTATATTCATTCCCTACATCAACTTTGCTAACCTGTGTAGCTGGGCTTAGCCTTGACATTCCGGACGTTCTCTCTGTTATAGAGGAAGATCCATTGTACCAGTAAGCAGAAAATTTCCCATTGCGTCGTCCGACATTGACTGAACTGGTTGATGACCTATACTTGCTGTTTGATTGGGATATCTATTTGGGGCGGAATCTCTATTTCCTCTAACTGGGGGAGATTGACTTTGGTTTCTACCTCTGCCTCTCGACTGAGATCTACCTCTAGGAGTTGAAACAAATTTATTTCTGCATTCTCGAGCACTATGTCCTGTTCTCTTATGGAAAGGACAGAAGGCCATCCCTCGGCAGTCACTGGCATAATGTCCTCTCTTCTGACAGTTATAACACGTGACTGTCGAAAATCCTCCTTGAGAAGATTTACCTGGCATCTTATTCTGATTTCTAGATGGTGTCCTAGATCTATTTGGACCCCTTTTCCTTTTGTCCTATAGCGACTAAAGGTCTGTATATAGGATTCCCTTCAGGTCTTCTACCTAGGATTTTTGTTTCCTCCTCTTCAATCTCTGCTACATCATCGGATGTCTCCCACTTACGAGTCATCCTTGCAATAACTTCCGTAGGGAGGCTTCCAATCATTATTGCTAGTCTAAATATTTTTAACATGACTCATTAGCATTTTTTGCTTGCCTCCTTCTACCTCTATCCAACCTGTGGTTTCCATGAAGTTACCCCCATTCATTCATATTGTTATACAACTGAGAGCTAAACTCTTGATAACGTCTTTCGTCTAACTTAAATTGACGCACTATCCTTGCCAAGCTAGTAACTGGATCTCTTTCACCAACTGTGGAATAGACCTTCCTAAAATACCGTTTCAATTCTTCCCAATTCTTAAGATCTCGGTAAGTCTCAGAGTGGACGTATTGTTCTAAGTCTCCTCCGGCTTCCAAATCAAGATAACTCTTGGCTTCAATAAGCTTTTCTCTATCTGTCCCCGTTATGCTATCTAGGCGTGTCTCCACCTGCTCTATCCAGTTCTCTAAGTTACAAGCTAACTGACCATCCTTTCTTCCGCAAAATTTAGCTATATGATTAATTACATGTCTTATGTTTGTTCCCATTACTGCTGCGCTCGAACTCGTGGACTGTGTACCTTCCGGCATGGTTAATTTCCTTGTTTGACTTCTCGTTGAGCACAGGCGTTCTTACGTTCTGATAAGGTGTCGGTCTCCCTTTGACCATCGACTCGTTAATGGAAATTTTCTTAAGTACTGAGTATCATTAAAAGTATCAAAGTTATGACAGTAATATCCCGAAAGAAAATAATGATAATAACAATAAATTATTTTTACTTTAGAATTCGATCACCAAAAAAAATAAAAGAATTTTCCCCAGAAATATTCTCAAAGTCTTACGTTACTGGTAAGCGATTCTTAAACAACAACAAAAACCCTCTTAACAGTACTGGTAAAACGATACTGAACTGACCGTAAAGTGTACGCTAACGAGAGACCTCCCGTGAATTACCCTTGTTATCCTAAACAAACAAAATAAAAACAAGTAAATGTTCACTCGACGTAACAAGTAAAAAGCAAATACTAAAACAAAAAAAATCAAAGTACAAGAAATCACAAATCAAAGTACATAAAATCACAAAAACAACCAAAATCACAAAAAATAACATAAATGACACAATCAAAATTAAAATTAAAATTTAAAGTTATTGGTTAGTAAATACAAATGTTCGGGAAAAGGTCTTAGTAGTTGATTAGTTATAATTAGTAAAATGAAGAAATATCGTAGTTTCGTTGCCAAAAAAAGTTCAGAGTGAAAATCTTTTAATCTTGAAATACCAGAAATTGTCTAACTGAAATGTTAATCGCGTAATTTACTTTTAATAAAGTTTAATGTTATGTAAGTGTGGGGACATTATTTGGACTTAACTTCTTTCGTTGTTTGCGGTACCCGGGGTTGCGTCTGACAGCTTGCGTTTAACTCACGTTGTTCGATGCGTTGTTATGTCTGCGGGAAGGGGACTTCTCTCTCTCTCTTCTTTCCACTCAGAGCAGGATTGTGTTTTCTTTCCTCTTGATATTTTCCTTATGCCTTCGACATCTTTTCGTCTTCTGGTAGAACGACCGCTCTTGTTCTTCGGAGTGGAGTTTTTTTTCGCAAAGTGTGGGTGGCTTTTTTTTGGAGCGCTTTTATTGTTACAGCTCGGTAACTGTCTTTGTATTTGGGGAAACACTGGTACTGTCTTAGGGGAGAACTTTCTTTTTTGAGTGGCGTGAATGGATTGAAATCTCTTATGCCGACACTAAACTTTTGATTCCCTTTCGCGGCCGCTGTCTTTAACTGTCATTCGCGTCGCTGATCACCATTTCTCTTGCTGTGTCTTTGTCTTCCTATCATACCGCTCGACACCAATTAATCTTGTCACTATATCAATCTTTATCTCATCGTATCCAATCGCTCTGCCACCATTTAAACTGTGACGGTACTTACTTTTCGTACACAGCTCTAAGGTAACGTGTGCCGACTTGGAGGCTGTACTTTGGGGAATTAGGTAAAAGGGTTATATTAGGATGAGAAATTAATTGATCGTGTCCTATTATATATTTATTCTTTGCTCGGGTTCTATAAAAGTTTCCACCTTCTGAGTTACTGGGCTCTTGGACTGATAAAACTTAATTGGCACTTGTTGCAATTACGAGTCTATAGGCACGAGGGAATTTGACTGAGTATTGATTGTCACTTATCACTGTCTTTAGATTGATTCGCACACCACACTTTTGCACCTGTTCTTCTTCTGGGGATTCTTCTGTCTTTCTCCCTCTCTGCCTGTTGCTGAGCCACTGGTTCTCCCCTCGTTCCCCTCTTCGTCGTTATCTTCTCTTGACTTCTCTGTTCCCCTTTTTTCTCTGCTTTCCTCTCTCTCTGTCTTGCCTTTTTGTTAGGATGAAATCTCCTTAGCACCGCCTTTGAATTTTTTGGATTCTGACTGGGTGTGGCCTCTTCTAAAAGACTTCTTGTGTCTGAATGGCTGCTAACTTCATACAAGACCGCCTTCCTGTCAGGTCTTCTACAGTGATTCGTAGGCTTTGAATTTGTATACGCCTCCTTCTTGATGTCCTGGCTTCTTGGGGGTGTATCCCTTGGTAACCTCATAGGTCATTCGTTGATACACATTTCTGGGGTATCCCACTGATCTGGCTCTGCTTCTTGATTCGTCGAAGTCTATAGGTCTATCTTGAAAGGGTGGAGTTCTGAAGAATTAGGCACTTCCCTCTTTCTAACAACGGGTCATAGAATTCCTTTTTAACGTATGCCAGATGGCTCTCTCTGACCTGTTCACGAAGGGAACGGCGATTAGTCATGGCGCTGATGAGAATAGTTTCCAATTTCTCGAATATGCCTGGTAGATATCACTCGTCACCCATAATCTCCTGTTGGTCACTAATCGCTGGTATGGACAGAGGTATTTTGGGGGAGATGGAAACCAGATGTCTGATGGCTAAAAGCCTAATGTTTGGAGTAACAAAATCCCTTCGCTAAGAAAAATCATTATCTTATTCCCTTTTCTCTTTTCTTCCTTATTATCCGTTTCGTGCCTTTTTCTTAAGTATTATTAAGTTATTGTCTTTTGGAATAACGACACTGTGCCACACTATTACATATATATAATATATATATATATATATATATTATATTATATATATATATATAGATATATATATATATTATATCTATATATATATATATAATATAATTAATATATATATATATATGTGTGTGTGTGTGTGTGTGTGTGCGCGTTGTGTGTGTGTGTGTTGTGTGTGTGAGTGTGTTTGTGTGTCTGTGTGTTTGTTTCTTTGTCGGTTGCTGCGTTTTGTCAGTTTCTTCTCTTGTTATTGAAATCATGAGTAATAAACTCCTTTTCAGGTGTTCCATATCACTGCTTATTTGAGAAAGAGAGAGAGAGAGAGAGAGACTTGAAGTTCCAAAGAAGCTAATCTGTGGATGCAATAAGGAGTAATGGGCGGAGGGGGGAGGTGGGAAGGGCCACCCTCCACTTAGTTGATGTCATCGCTGGGTTAGAAAAAAAAAACAGCTCTTGAGTTCAGAGCGATAATAATTCTGTCCTTGAGAGGCGATGAGTGAGTGAATGGATGCGTTGTGCTTTTGATGCTGTCTTTCTCTCCTGCTTTGCATACATACATACACATATTTATACCTACATCACATCATATACGAAGTAGACTTATTATCTTGTGCATATACACACATCACTGACGTATTTGCAAATAGGACCTTTTGCGGGAGGACCAATAAATGCATCAGTCATTGCTTGAATAGATCCCGAGATTAGTGAGTCATCGACACACTAGTCATCTGTACAGAGAGAGAGAGAGAGAGAGAGAGAGGGAGAGGAGAGAGAGATAGAGAGAGCGAGAGAGAGAGAGAGAAGAGAGGAGAGAGAGAGGGTAGAATTGGCAAGTGACATTTCATTTTTTTTATTTATTTTTAGTATTGCTTATTTGTATATTTATTTATTTTTATTTATTTATTTACCTATTTTAATTATTTATTTATTTATATTTTGGTTTTTTATTTGTTATAATTGAGTTATTAAATTTTTGATTTTATTCATTTTTATTTATTTATTTTTATTGATTTATTGATATAAATCAATTTCGTTTATTTATTTTCATTATTTATTTTTATCGATGTATTTTTTTATTTATTTATCTATTTATGTTTATTTATATATTTAATTTATTTACTATTCTTTATTTTTCAATTATTTTGATTTATTTGTTTAGTTGTTTATTTTGATTTATTTATTTATTCATTTATTTACTTATTTTTATCTCTTTATTTATTTTAATTATTTATTTATTTATTCATTTAGTTTAATTTACTTATTTATTCATTTTATTTATTTATTTTAATTATTTATTAAAATTTACTTATTTGTTATATATTTATATTTTATTTATTTAATTTTTATTTTTATTTACTTATTAATTTATTTAGTTATTATTATCTATTTATATATTTTATTTATTTATTTAGTTTTAGTTTTATTATTATTATTTATTTATTTTTTATTTATCATATTTATTTATTTATTTATTATATATCATTATATTCATTTATTCATTTACTTTTATTTATTTATTTATCTTTTTATTTATTTATTTTGTCTTTTTATTTTTATTTATTTATTTGCCTATTATTATTTGTATTTATTTATTTATTTGTTTTGATGGATTTATTAATCTTTATTTATTAATGTTTTTTTATTTATTTTTATTTGTCTAATTTTATTTATTTAATTTGATATATTTTTATTTATTCATTTAATTTTATTTCTTTAGTTACTTATTTATTCTTTTATTTA
The DNA here is from genome assembly GCF_015104395.2 of Macrobrachium nipponense. Taxonomy (NCBI): domain Eukaryota; kingdom Metazoa; phylum Arthropoda; class Malacostraca; order Decapoda; family Palaemonidae; genus Macrobrachium; species Macrobrachium nipponense. Next base: position 198,082 of record NC_087224.1, on the reverse strand, counting down.
TTTTTATCTATTTTTTTATTTAATTAATTAATTATATTTATTTTTCTTTATGTTTATATACACACACACACACACACACACACACATATATATATATATCTATATATATATATATATATATATATATATATAGATATATATATATATATATATATATATATATATATATATATATATATAATATATATATATATATATATATGTGTGTGTGTGTGTGTGTGTGTGTGTGTGTGTGTGTGTCTGTGTGTCTGTGTGTCTGTGTATTTGGTTATGTTTATTTATTTCGCTATTTATTTTCATTTATTTATTTATTTTGACTGATTGATTTATTGATTTATTTAGTTATTTTTGTTTATTATTTTATTATTTATTTATTTATTTATTTATCTATTTTGATTCATGTAATTATTTATTTATTTTTTATTGTTTATTTATTTTCATTTATTCATCTAATTATATAATTTATTTGTTTATATATTTATTTTGATTTATTGTTTATATATTTTTTTTATTTATTTGTTTATTTCTATTTATTTATTAATTAATTTTATCTATTTATTTTTACTTATTTATTTATTCATTCATTTATTTTTATTTATATATTTATTTTTAAATTATTTAGTTTTATTTATTTAATTTATTATCGATTTTTCGATTTTCATTTATTTATTTATTTATTTATTTATTTATTTATTTATTTATTTATTTACATATTTATTTTTTTAAATTTTTATTTATTATTTATTTTATATTATTTATTTTCATATTTATTTTTTAGTTATTTATATTTATCTATCTATTTATTTATTTATTTTTAGTTATTTAATTATTTGTTAATAAGAATGTGTTAATAAGAATGAAAAAGATTCTTAAGTTTTTATAATAATAATAATAATAATAATAATAATAATAATAATAATAATAATAATAATAATAATAATAATAATAAAGGAAACTATCCATGATCTTAAGCAAGAGACAAACTATGACTGCCAACGATTTCACCAGAACCGACTGGACGAAGTCCCTGAGATTTTCTGGTCTCCAAAAATTCTCTCTCTCTCTCTCTCTCTCTCTCTCTCTCTCTTCCTCTCTGTGTTAGCTACAAGAAACCGCAGACATACGCTGGTCATTGATAAAGAAACTATTTAATTTTTCATCAAAACAAAATATGAAGGAAACTGAATAATTAGAACTCTAGACCTTCCTTCGGGTCACACAGAATTAGTCGCCTCTTGGCCTCTGTGGAAGAAGATGCAGGCGGACCATCATGAAAAGAAGCTAAAAATGGCACTGTAATAAAGTAATAATTAAATATTCTAGAGCTGCATCAGAGGAGGAGAGATCATTTCCTGTTATTACAGGATTTTGGGGTTTGACAAATAGCCCCTGAATGAAGTTCCAGTACTGAATCTTCTTTGTCCTAAACTAAACTCTACTATATTCCATTCCGACATTCGAGTCTCGACATTCAATGTCTCTATCTCTCTCTCTCTTTCTCTCTCTCTCTCTCTCTCTCTCTCTCTCTCCACCATAAACCTCCCTCTTATTATTATTATTATTATTGGTTCTATTGAAGGAGAGTGCTGCTTCAGCTGCATTTATTTATAGAAGTTCTTTCCTATTCTCCTTTTTATGGCTTTTTCAGTACTATTTAGGTTGGCGAGTAACGTCCCTATGCGATACAAATGAAAAGTCAAGATAAAAGATATCTTATGAAATTCATTTATATTGCAATATGGTGTACAATATCCGTAGATTAATACAATTCTAGGTACAGTAGACATCTAAGTGAATATTTTATCCCGATGTTTATTCTGGATTTGACCAGATATTTTCAAGGCTGTGGTTTTGAGCAGACTGATCATATTTTCGGTGCTACCCTAATTTATAGTCGGGAGGTCAGCAGGGGGGTATCCTCGAGCTGAGTTTTCATTGGCCCGGGGTGCAGTGCTTCTCTGCTGTTGTCGGCTGGAAGGAATCTTCAAGCTACTTTTCAGTGTTGAAGCTCTTGCTGTTGCAATCTAGCAGACCATCGAAGCTGGACTGTGACGTCGCCGGGCGTGTCGTCACTGCGAGCCGAAACCGAGTTTTCATTGGCTGTTGGACGCTGTGTGGCGGCCCGAAATTTCATCTGGTGCCGGGTGACTGGTATAATCAGGTATGACTTGGTTGGTGTCTTCTCTCGTTCTGGTATTGTCATAGTTTGGTACATTTCTTCGTGCGATTGTGGGGAGGAAAAGCACTTCTTGGGAGGTGTTCAGAGAGGACTTTTCCCGTTGAATGGGGAGGGGGTCCAACAGGCGAAGACGTCTCTGGTCTGGCACTCTTCCGATTATCCTTGTGTTTTGGATAATTCCGTCGCGGGAGATGGCTTCATTATGTATGGCCGAATTATGGTTCCTAATGGCCCTTTCCTGTGCATGGCAGGAGATCCTCTTAGACAGACGTGATGTGGTCATACCAATATAGGCGCCTGGGCATCCGCGGGCAGGGCATACGAATTGGTATACCACATTAATCTGCTTCAGAGGGTCTCGCACTGGCTGAGTTGGGTTATTCCTCATTATCAGGTCCCTAGTTCGGTGGTTCTTATAATAAATGACGAAATCGATGGATTTTTTTTCCTTAGTAGGTAAGGTGTTTTCCATAATGATCTTCTTCATGGCCTTCTCATCCTCACGGCACTGCGAATGCATAGTAGACTTGTAGAAGATCTTGATGCTATCCTGGGGCAGGGTCTGGGGCTGGGGCTGGGGCTGGGGGGGCCTCATTTCTGTTGTACCATCTGTCCAGGGCTGTTCTCACTTCTTTGTTGACGAGTTTGTTGGGATACCGTTGTTGACGAGCATCTGTGAGACACGGTCTAGTTCTTGGTGGGTGCTTCGCCAGGTAGAACAGTGGGTAAGAGCTCTCCTTCAATAGAACATGTTTGAAAGAGGGTCTTCTACCTAAATATTATTATTATTTTATTATTATTATTATTATTATTATAAAAGTGGCAACAGAGAGAGAGAGAGAGAGAGAGAGAGAGAGAGAGAGACCTTACCTTACCTTACCTTACCTTACATCTTGTTCGGGTTGCCCCAGGTCCCTTAGTGTGAGGCACCTCTTATGTCTACCAGAGAATTGCTAATGAATCTTCCGGTATATTTTGCATCTTCCAATCTTGGATGGTCTGGGATGCAGTTTAGATATTTGTCGAGCTTATTCTTAAACACATCTACGCTCACTCCAGATATGTTCCTCAGATGAACTGGCAATGCATTGAATAGATGCTGCATTGTCGATGCTGGTGCGTAGTGGATTAATGTCTTGTGTGCTTTCCTTAGTTTAACTGGTATAGTTTTGGACACTATTAATCTACCGCTGCCTGCTCTTTCTGATATTTATAGCTCCATGATGTTTTCGGCAATTCCTTCTATCAGTTTCCATGCCTGTATTATCATGTAGTGTTCTCTTCTCCTTTCTAGACTATATAATTTTAAAAATTGTAGTCTTTCCCTGTAGTCAAGATCCTTAACTTCTTCTATTCTAGCGGTAAAGGACCTTTGTACACTTTCTATTTGTGCAATATCCTTTTGGTAGTGTGGGTACCATATCATATCGCAATATTCAAGTGGACTACGAACATACGTTTTTATAAAGCATAATCATGTGTTCAGCTTTTCTTGTTTTGAAGTGCCGTAACAACATTCCCATTTTTGCTTTGCATTTTTCCAATAGAAATGCTATTTGATCATTGCATAACATGTTCCTATTCAACAACACACTAAGGTCTATTACTGCTTCCTTACTAGTGATTGTCTCGTTATTAGGTCCCCTATATGCACATAGCTTTACCATCCTATTTACCTCTGCTCATTCATATACTTTCTTAAGGTCTCTTTGTAGCGAGTTCCTATCCTCATCACAAGAAATTTCTCTACGAATTCTTGTGTCAACGGCGAAACTACTCACTACAGAGTCCTTAACATTACTGTCTTTGTTTGCAATCATAATAACAAACAGCAATGCAGCTAACACCATACCTTGTGGCAAACACTGGATATTACCTTAGCTTCATCCGATTTCTCATCGTTTGCAATAACTATCTGTTTTCTGTTGTGTAAAAATTCTTTTATCAGCTTCCTACTTTGTCCACTATTTTATTTTTTCTAATTTTCTTCGCTAATAATATATAATAGTCTACCTTGCCAAAAGCTTTTGCAAAGTCAAGATAAACCACATCTGTTTCATTTCCGCTTTTCATATTTTTTAATATGTTTTCACGGTGGACTAACAGTTGGGTTTGTGTATTTTTTCCGGGTACGAAACCATGTTGTCCTATATTAAACAAATTATTTTTTATTAAATGTTTCATACTATTTTTCTTCATTACCCTTTCATACACTTTCATAATATGTGATGTTAGACTCACAGGCCTATAATTACTTGCCTCTAGTCTTGATCCACTTTTGAAAGTAGGGATAATATTTGCTAATTTATGCTCATCATAAATCTTGCCTGTATCTACACTTTGCCTTAATAATATTGCAAGCAGCTTTGCAATAGAATGAACTACTTTCTTTAACAAAATAGCAGGGACACCTTCCAGCCCAGCTGGTGATCCATTATTAATTTCATTAATAGCCTCCACAATATCGGTTTTATTTATATCTATGTCTGATAAATATTCACTATTTTCATCCCTTATTTCTGTATCATTGTCTTCATTATCTATTCTAGTGGTAACTTCTCTCTTATATCTCTCTGCTAATATGTTGCATATTTCTTTTTTTTCATTCGTTAATCTTCCTTCTTTTCTTAGAGGGCCTATTTCTATTCTTTTATTCATCTTTTTCGCACATGAGTACAATAGTTTGGGGTTTTGCTTGATATTTACTAGGGACTTTTCTTCCAAGTCCCGTTTTTTATTTTCTTTTGATTGTATAATCTTTTGCTCTGCATTTCCTATCTTACTTTTTAATTCCATCACTTTCCATGCACTCTTTTCTTTTGCAAGACCTATTTTCCACTTTCTGATTTTCTGGAACAAGATCCTTCTGTCTCTTGGTATGCATGACTGATGTTTACTTTTCTTCTTCGGTATATATTTATCCACTATTTTCTCTAATATTTTATATAATATCGCCGTATTTATCTTTATACCATCACTTACGAAAATGTTATGCCAATCTTTGTTTAATTCTTCATTTATTTCTGACCATTTTAAATTTCTACTGAAGAAGTTGTATTTTCCATATCCTTCCCACTTTTTCATTTCTTGCTAATCTCTGTTTTCACTTGCTTTGGAATGGACTGTTAATTCTATGACATTATGGTCTGAAATACTCGCATTATAAACTATTATTTCTTTAACATAATTCACCTCGTTCACAAATACTAGGTCTAAAGTATTTTTCCTTGTCTTTGTTGGCAGGTGATTTATTTGTTGAATGTTGTATTCTAGTAGCATAACTAATAGCTTTTCGAATTGCCTCTTATCTTCTGCACTACTATTACTCTCTTTTTTATGTATAATACAACCACAATCTCCTATTCGTTCTTTGCCAATCTACAAAAGGAAAGTTAAAGTCTCCAGATAGGAGTATAGTCCAGTCTTTGTGATTTCTACATACATCATCCAATTTTTCTATTGTTGTGTCAAACTCTTTAGTATTAGGGGGTCTATATATTACTATGTTCATTAATATTTCAGATTCAAATTCTACCGCTATTAATTCACATTCAGAGTTACTATATTTCTCATATATTTTTCTTTGTTTTATGTCTCTCCCATATATCTCGGTTCCCCCTCGATTCCTTTTTTTTCTATCTGATCTGTAAGTTTGGAACCCTTTTATTTGATCATCATTACCAGTCTCTTGGGTATACCAGGTTTCACTCATATTCATTATATCTATTTTTTTCAGTTTGGGTTAGTTTTTCTAAGGACTCTATTTTTCTTTTTGAGTTACTTGTAACTAAACCCTGCACATTCATCACTATGATGGTTTGCGTGTTATTCCCTTCATTTAATATGGGTAATAATAAGGATTTTCCCATGATTCATTACTGTTCTGGAATATTGTTCTTTTCTTCATTTCCAGAAATTCTGATATTTTCCAATATATTTGATCTTCCTTCTTCATAATTATTCATTTTGTGTATGAGAGAGAGAGAGAGAGAGAGAGAGAGTCACTAGATAAGTCTTCTCTGATTTAAGCCTTGATGTCTTTTCAACGGAAGATTCTCGGGCAATGAATACCTCACCAAGAACTTCCTGTCGTGTGTCTGTTCCCCATTCTGTTTAACATCTCTCTCTCTCTCTCTCTCTCTCTCTCTCTCTCTCTCTCCAAAAGACTGCTGAAAAGTGGTGCAAGCAACTGGGCGAGGAGGGAGGGGGGGAGAGGGAGGGTCGATAACTGTTTTTTTTTTTTTTTTTTTTTTTTTTTTTTAGCTGATAGGTACATGGGTGAAAGAAGAGTGAGGGTAGTTAGCTAGCTAACCTTTGGTAGGAATAGTTTAGAAAGTTAAGTATTAGTAAGAGTAGGTAAAGTGTGGTTTATCCACGATTATATTTGGGTAAGGGTACAATTTCTAGCTAATATTAACATAATAACAATAATTATTATACATTATATGACATGGTGAATTGTACAGATTACATATTTTGAATTTTATTACATAATATAATCATATTTAATAAAGTTCCAATTTTCTAACTCTAAACTTAATTTTAATTATCATAATGATTTTGCATTATATCTACATATTAAATTCTACAAATTACTTTTTCACAAGACATTTCTTAATTAATAGTATAATGGTCGAGGTTCATCGCGATGAATATATGAAGATACTCTTCTCCACCATCTGTGGTCTGTGTTGTTTGGGTCAAGGTTTCTCTCTTCTGCTTCTGATTCTTCTACTAATTCACTATTGTATTGAGCTAGTTTACTCCATATATTGGTTGCCAGTCTGTATAATCTCTGATTAATTGGTTCTACTTTGTATTTTTTATGTATTTGTTCTATATTCAGATCGTCATCTTCTTGATTTTTTCTCACTGCAGACCTTAGAATCTTATTTTGGAATTTTTGTAATGCACTTATATTGGAAGTCGATGCTAAGCACGTGGGTATTGGTGGATATTCCATTATTGGTCTGATTAGGCTTTTGTCGAAATGGATTTTGATAGATGTGCTCATATTCCTAAACCTTTTCAGCTTTGTATTTTGTGTTCTTGCTATCCTTAGCCTTTCTCTCACATGTCTTGATATTCCCCTTTGTCCGAATTGCATTCCTAGTATTCTTGTACTTTTAGTAAAATTCATTGGTTGTTAAAGGTTTTAACAATATTTGTGCAGGTTTGTATGCAGATACCGATACTAGTTGGAATTTGGATTTATTTGTCTTTATCTTCCACTTCTTTTCAAATTGATTTATTCTTTCAATTTGGTTCATTGTTTTTTGTGCTACTTGTCTTTTCAAATTTGGGTCCCTTCTCCTTGTACGTTTTTCTGGGTGTATGACTATTTGAGTTGTATCATCTGCAAAGCAGACATCACTACAGTAATCTGGTGGTGGAGTCATATCTGATGTATATAATATGAATAATGTTGGACTGAGTACAGATCCTTGTGGGACTCCACTTAGTAACGGGAATGGATTCCCTATGTAATTTAGTGACTTGATTGCTGCTGTTCGATCTTTGATGAAGTTGCATAGTATTTTCTCAAAAATGCCTGGAAGGCTGAGATGTAATATTTTGTATTGAAGTCCTTGTATCCATACTTTGTCAAATGCCTTTGTTATATCTCTACATACTAGGTTGCATAGGTATCTACTTCTTTGTGACAGTGCAATGCTCTCATATATTGTTGCTATTGCAATCTGGGTTCCTCTTCCTTTTCTAAATCCATATTGACTCTTATTGTGTAGCTGATTACCTTCTAGGAACAACACTAGTCTGTTGTTTATTATTTTTTCAAATATTTTGCCAGGTATTTCTAGTAGTGATATTGGTCTAAAATTCTCTACCTGGCACTTATCTTTTCCTGGTTTGGGTATCAAAATCATTATTGCATTCTTGAATATAATTGGAAAATATCCCATTGAGAGAGCCCAATTGTATATTTCTCTCAATTTTTCAAGTGCAATATCTGGTAAATTTTGAATTATGACCTTGTTTAATTCACTTCTTCTGGTGCCTTGTGTTTGAAATTTTTAATTATTATTTTGATTTCCCATAATTCTATTTTCCTTGTTAGAGGGCAGTTTTCATTGAGTCTGAAAAACTTTAACTCTGCCCAATAGAACAAATTGCTTGATGAGCGAGAGAAGGAAAACCCAGACAGACAGACAGACAGACAGATGCTTCAAGAGAGTTCAGGCGCCAAGGAGGTCATGAATGACGCCATCACCAAGGCTCTTTGGCCGAACTATGCGATATTTGTAATGTCCTTGACTGAGCTTGTACCTTGCTTTGCTTGCATGCTGTTGTGCTCTTCTCCTTTCAAATTTCTGCGCATCATTCTCTCTCTCTCTCACACACACACACACACTCACACACACACACACACACACACACACACACATATATATACATATATATATATATATATATATATCTATATATATATATATATAAAACTAATAAAATCTTCCTCCAGTCTCAGAGGCCAGAAGACAAAGCCCCAAATTGTCTGTTAATAATCATCATCTGTAGCCGAACTCATAGTGTGAGAGTATGAAAGTGATTTGTAGTGAGTAAGAAGTAAGAATGTCAGCAATATATATGGAAATAAGGGCAGAGAAGGCATCTAAGTAAAAAAAAAATTTTCAACGGCTGTTGTGGGCATCGTTCATTCATTGAGGCGTCTCTCTTCCTCGGTTGAGTAGGAAATGAGAGATGATGGAGATTGCAGAAAGTGACATGAATTCTTCCGACGATTGCTCTCTCTCTCTCTCTCTCTCTCTCTCTCTCTCTGTCTGATGGAAGTCAAAGAATTGTATTACAGATAATAGATCAGTTTACAATGTTATAAATTTAGTCATGAATTCGACAAGTATTTTATTCTCTCTCTCTCTCTCTCTCTATATCTATCTCTCTTCTCTACTCTCTCTCTCTCTCTCCTCTCTCTCTCTCTCTCTCTCTCTCATCTTCTCTCTCGTCTCTCGACTTCAGTTCGAAATCAGGACTTCTAGCTATCTCTCTCTCTCTCTCTCTTCTCTCTCTCTCTCTCTCCAGTCCTCCATATTGACACAGTGGAGGGCTATTGCACAGGTGTTGTTACTCAGAGAAAATCAGTAGTTAGAGTAAGTGTATCAGTACGTACATGCACATAAATGTACTGTGGTGTATGTATGTATATGTATGTATGTATGCAAGCATGGACATCCAAACATCAGCCAAGGACGCTCTGATTATCGCGTCGCCTCATCGCCAGAGAAGAAGATACATCTGGTGATGACGTCACAAATATGACTCATGAATCGCCTCTTGCGTCTCTCTCTCGGCTCTTCTTCTTCTCCTTCTTCTTCTAATACATCAATCGTGACCTTTTCGTTATCTCTGTCTAGCTTTTTAAAGACTATGAATGAGAGAGAGATAGAGAGAGAGAGAGAGAGAGAGAGTAACAATAAGAAGGGTTAAGTTTAACACGAAATTTAATTCCTTTTGGTTAACCAATGGATGCAGACTCCTCGCCAATGCTGCCATAAATGGAAGACGATGACAAAGGAAATAAAGATAAAAACGAGAAGAAGAAGAAGAAGAAGAAGAAGAAGTGTTAGGAAACAATAAGAGTCTGTCTAGAAATAGCTAGGGAAAACTTAGTTAGGAAAACCACTGGTAGAATATATATAGTGAAAGTAGAGTGATGAAGGATCTACCAGAAGTAAAGGTAGAAAAAGGAGTAGATGTGTACAGCATAAGTCTGCACGAATAGCAGTTTCGTAAACCAAGACCAAACATTGGCACTTGTTTGGTAAAAACAGTAAGGTGCTAACCTCACCAGAAAAGTTGAACTTTGACTCCTTCAGTGGGTGGTTACCATCGAGGGACGAAACCAATCAGACGAATCTAGAGGTGGCACCGGAAGTAATGAAGGCCATTCATGAAGAAGTAGGAGGCGTCCTAAAGGACATTTGAGGAGGAGCTAGAAGAAGTAGTTAGGTCGAAATTTCATTTGAAGTGCCAGAGAAAAGTAGTCAAGAACCAGACCTTATACGGGAAGGCTGCGTTCCTTCTCACTCTGTTCCAAGTGTAGTGTAAAGTGTGTAAACTGTGTTTATCCCAATTATAAGAAATTTTTATAGCAGAGGTGTTTAACTTGCCCAGAATCCCAAAGATATACAACCCCTGTTTTTATAATATAAAGTACCTCCTGAGAGACTTAGTGAAGAATAAATAAACTAAATGTTCCTACGAGAGAAGAAACTCAACCGTAACTAGTGATAGATTAAGGTTAGCCCATATGACAGATAACCCTTCAAACATTACCCGTAACAACGAAAACAGAAGAAGAAGAAGTGAGAGTATAAGAACTCGTAAGTACGCCACGCAACATAACGAAGAGAATTAAAATAAAGACTAACCACAACATAAGTAAGCACAACATAAGTGGTGAACAGCGGTAGTGGGATTCTAAGTGCATAAAACACCAATATAAACACACACACACACACACAGTGGAAAAATTAAACAGAGTGGAAGATATAAAACTGCCAATAAAAGAGCGCTAATACTTAAGCGTCAGAAACATACAAGAAAACCAGGCACGAACTTTACAATTAAAAAGAAGAAATTCCGAGTTCAATAACTCGAAGAACGAAGAAAAAGAAAAAGGGCAACGAAAAAGAATGAAACTCCGAACGGCGTAGACACAACAACACTTTGATTCTGCTGAAAGGACGAACGAAACGGAGCGACGAAACACAGTGAAATCATAAGAAGAATACTGAACTAGGATAGCCACATTCCTAAGCCATAAACTCGACAAAGGAATACATAAAAACGCATTAAGGCGGATAAAAGAAGATTGAATACAACGCAGCGAGGACTGACGACGGATTTCTTCAATCAACCTGTGAGCGCTAAACTATCATAAATCCTGAGATAGCGCCCATTTCTCCATACATCGCTACGATTTTTTCCCCATGGACAAGGCAGCGCACTGGACTCCAACCGTGGTGTGAACGACGGCAGCGCACGGACAACGCCACAACAAATGAAACAGAGGCAGAGCCGGACGACGACGCAGAAGTGATTGGCAACCAGCAAAAAGAAGAAAAGTTTAAAGTATCCTGATAGATTAACGTCTGAAAATAAATCAAAATAGAAAAATCACACACTGCAATAATATAAAAATGTTTTTATAAAAAAAATTCATAACAAGTAGTTTTGAGATAAAATTTTTCTTTGCCGTAAAGTTGTAAGATAAAATAATTTTTTTTTTGCTTCATTGATTGTGATAAATCTAGAACAATAAGATATTGTCCTTCAGTTCACAAAGTGCATTGGTGTGAATAAGGAATAACGGCATACACTAATGTTAATGTTTTTCCAGATTGAAGGAAGGAAACACTAGGAAATAAGCTTAGATAGGAAATCTAGGAATCGCAATAAGGAAGACAGACTCAGTATGAAGATAATGTAAGTACAACAATGCATCTATTTTTTAAATTGTATCTAATCTAATGCTGCTGATATGCATAAAAACTTTAACAAAATTATTACTAGGTTACAAAGAAGCAGAACTCCCGATCTGAGTCATTATAGCCTACGTCCAACTCCTGACAGACGCTCGAGACTAAATACTCGACGATCACATAGCGAAAGTCCAACCAGAATACCGAGCTCGACAGTAGCAAATAGACCCACGACTAGTGTGACTGTTACTAATCATAATAACATTCCTAACCCATTGCAAGTACAAACTAGGTACTCTAGAATGGCACAGGTGCCAGCCGTAAATAACCACAGGCTATACACTCTTTTTGCGGTAGGGTAAAAAGGGGTCATCCTGACAAAATTAAGTTAGAAGCATATACAGTATCTCAGTGGATAACAGAGACTGAAAGTCGAATTTCAGCTAGTGGAATTACCGATGACGCAAGAAAAATAGATGAAGCGTTACTCTATGTTAGTTCCGAAAAGGGGATGCACATCGCACTCTCACGTCCCTAAGTTTCAGGAGATTCCGACCTTCGCTGAATTTAAGAAGGTGTGTCTAGAATTGTGGGAGCCCATTTATCAAAAGGATAAATGGTATAATCTCTCCCGTTTCCTTCATCAGAAATACGATGGGGATAGTATCGCAAACTTTCATACGGACGTCGAAAACGCAATCCGTAACTTAACCACAGATTTGAAACGAGCCGGCGTAGTTTATTGGCGATCGTGATGCATTTAGTCGTGACAAAAAGGATTAGTTAGTATGCAAGAGATTTTGAATTACATAGTTCATGGTATAGTATATGACGCATCGGGGAAGAAGAAAAACGAGTCTTTAAGAAACAGGATCCTGATCCTAAGCAGGATAGTCTAGCAGCTTTAAGATTTATGGAAGAGGAAATGTGTAAAAAGGGACTAAATCTGGCAAAAGAATTTACAGGTTTTGTAAATAATGGAAACCCTAATAGGAATAGAAATAATTTCCAGGGAAAGACAGATAGTGTCCCAGACAGATCTAGAAATATTAAGCATAGACAACAGGGAAAACAAGATCCTAAGAATAATCCAAAATATAGTAATGGGAAATTTTTCCAAGCAAACAAGAATAGTAAAAATAGGCCTCAACAGTATAGAGGAAATCCAAACATAATAATCCAAATTCATTCAGCCAAACCACAGTCAGAGCTCCGGAGATAATAGAACACAAAATAACAAGCAGGAACATTGCGCAAATTGTGGTTATTCCAACCACAACAACTCAGAATTGTAGGCGACCAAGGTATTGTTCTCATTGTAATAGGACAGGTCATCTAACACAAAATTGTTGGTTCAGAAATACCAATACTAACCATAATGCCCAAAGTAATACACCCCAAACTAATAATCAGACTCAGTGACAATTACAGAAGAGGGTAATACACGAGAAAGCTTCCTTACCAGTAGAAAATGAGAATGAAATAGATATGGTAGGTCAGGAAGATAATTTCAAGTTTCCTTTTGAAGTAAATAAGGAGATAGTATTTTCAGTAAAGGATAAAGAAATATGCCAAGAAGATTTACCTATCATCCAAACCCGAATTAATAATAAACCATGCTCAATCCTTTTAGATACAGGCAGTACAGTAAATATAATAGATAAACAAACATTAACAAAACATTTAGGCTTTGCAGATATAGAAATACAAGGTCCTGGTAGAATTATAAAGGGAATAGCCGGAAAACAAATAAAGGCGCTTGGCAATGTCACACTGGACATAGAGATTTTAGACAAAACTTTTAAGGAAGTAGTTGTAGTATTAGAAGAAAGGTTTTATCCTACGCAAGCGCTGTTTTCATATAAGGCTATGCGGAGATGTAGAATAATGTTAGATTGTGGAGAAAATAAAATAAATTTTACCACGCAGAAATAGAGAAAATGTTTGTTTTCAGCTAGAAGAAGGAAAGTCTTGCATAATCTGATCAATTTATCTGAGACGACATCTTCTAGAGAAGCGAACATCCAAGAAACTAAGATAGATAATAATGCTAGCACAGATATTAGTGGAATAAGTGGTAGAAATAATAACTTACAAGAAATGTCCTTAGCCAGGAAGGATTCTATGATAGATTGTGCACAAATAAATAATATTAACAATGCAAGCCTTGATACTCAGACTTCTGAACAGAGCTTTGACTCTGAACGAATTTACGCAGCTGAACAATTTATTGCCGCGGAACATATTAATGCATGCGAACAAATGTATGAAGATGAATCAGAAATTGATTGTACATATCTTATAATGGATGAATATAAAGGAGAAAAATATATCAATGAAGTCCTGTTATTAGGAACAATAAATAAGGGTGAATTAAACTCAACAATACTACTGGATGAAAATTCGGATGAAACAGATGTCTGTTATTTCTCAGAGATACGAGATGACGAAGAAATATGTTTAATCAGTACTGCAGATGACCATACTGTCACATTTGTACTTAATAGAGAAGTAGTTTTGTACCCGCAATGTCTAACCAAAGTTTGTCTTAGGGCTAAAGCAGACGAAGACTTGCATGAAAAAGACGTAATGCTAACTAATGAAAACTTACCTGACTTTGTTAGGATGGACAATTCTCTAGTTCACGTGAAAGGTAATAACTGTGAGACATACGTCCAGAATTTTTCAGACAAAAGACTAATACTAAGACCTGGTATAGAATTTTGTACAGGAATTGTTGTGAAAAATCCTTTATTAACACTAAGTGAAAAAGCATTCTTCTCTAACACAGAACCGAGTTCAATTCTAAATAAAGAAGTAAATAATACAGACTTTCCTCAGAATAGAGTTAAACTATTATGTGACCATACTGTCACATTTGTACTTAATAGAGAAGTAGTTTTGTACCCGCAATGTCTAACCAAAGTTTGTCTTAGGGCTAAAGCAGACGAAGACTTGCATGAAAAAGACGTAATGCTAACTAATGAAAACTTACCTGACTTTGTTAGGATGGACAATTCTCTAGTTCACGTGAAAGGTAATAACTGTGAGACATACGTCCAGAATTTTTCAGACAAAAGAACTAATACTAAGACCTGGTATAGAATTTTGTACAGGAATTGTTGTGAAAATCCTTTATTAACACTAAGTGAAAAAGCATTCTTCTCTAACACAGAACCGAGTTCAATTCTAAATAAAGAAGTAAATAATACAGACTTTCCTCAGAATAGAGTTAAACCATTACAAATATTGGAAAAGTATAGAGATGTCATTGCCTTAGAAGGAGATAAGTTAGGCAGAACAGATACTTTGCAACATAAGATTTTAATACAAGATGGAACTAAACCATTTTATATCCCTAACTATAAGCTACCAATCAGTCAACGGCCGATCGTAGATCAGTTAATTGAAGAAATGAAACAAGATGGTGTAATAGTACCTTCTAAATCACCATATCACCTCTCTTATTAGTTCCAAAGAAAGATGGCACTTGGAGAATGGTAATAGATTATCGGAAATTAAATTCACACACCATTCCAGATAGGATGCCAATGCCAGTTATAAATGATATGTTAGCTCAATTAGGTGGCGCAAAAGATTTATTTACGTCATTAGACTTGCTTAGTGGATATTGGCAAGTACCTTTAGACGAAGAATCCAAGCCCTTGACAGCTTTTAGTACTCATAAGGAACATTTACAGTTTGAAGTCATGCCCTTTGGTCTTACATCAGCCCCACTAACATTTACTCGATTAATGCTCCAAATCTTAGGAGACATAGAGGATGTTTCAGTATACTTAGATGATGTGGTCATTTCTAGTAAGGACTTGGATAGTCACTTTAAGACATTAGAAACCGTGTTAGAAAGACTAAAGAGCGCAGGATTAAAGATAAAGATTAAGAAATGTCAATTCATGTTGAAATCATTAGAATATTTAGGACATGTCATCAGTGAAAATGGACTGCGTATGCAGGAAGGGAAAATAAAGGCAATTGTAGCATATCCAGCCCCAAGTAACTTGAAAGCCTTAAGAAGATTCTTGGGGATGGTTGGCTACTATCGCCCTTTTATTAAGGGATTTGCCACTATAGCCAAACCATTAACAGATTTAACAAAGAAGGATGTAATTTATGAATGGAAGCCAGAACATGAAAGAGCTTTCCAAACACTCAAGGAAATGATGACAAGAATCCAATTTTAGTGTATCCAGATTTCTCAAAAGAATTTTATTTAGCCTGCGATGCTTCTAGTACAGGTGTAGGTGCAGTTTTAATGCAACAAGGAAAAAACCAGAATGAGAGCAGTATATCATGCAAGTAGAGTTTTGAATGCTGCAGAAAGAAATTATAGCACTACCGAACGAGAGTGCTTAGCTCTTTATTGGGGATTACGTAAGTTTAGGCATATATTGCTAGGACATAAAGTCAATGTGCTTACCAGATCACAAACCCATTTGTGATCTATTTAAGAAAGAGCATTCACAAATAATATGAAGTTTAACAGATGGTTCATAAGTGTATTAGAATTTGCCCCAGAATTTAGATATATCCCAGGAAGATATAACACTATTGCAGATGCTTTGTCAAGGTCGCAAGAAGAAAACGAGAAACAAATCACAACTAATACTTTCTGTTTTAGTTGTCAGATCATAGATCTAGATTTAGAAAGAGTTCAGATCGAACAGCAAAAAGATGCTAACATTAGAAAAATAGTGGGTAAACTTAATGCAAAATGAGGATGATCAGTCTGAATTTCAGTTAATTAATGGAATTCTATATAAAACATCAGATGAACCGAATGCTTGTTCACGATTGTATGTACCTAACACACTAACCAAAGAAGTATTAGAACTAACACACTCTTACAAGTTGTCAGGACATCCTGGAATAAAGAAAACATGTAGAACAGTCACTAGAAACTATTTTTGGCCGAATTGCAATGAAGAAGCTAAAAGATTTGTTGAAAATTGTCATATCTGTAACGTACACAAGGGTAACGTTAATGTAAAAGCCCCTCTTGAGAAATATCCATCAGAATTAACTCCTTTTCAAGCAGTTTCAATGGATTTTGTAGGTCCATTTCCAAACACAACTAGAGGTAATCGTCAGATTTTAGTTTTCATAGATTACTTGACTAGATATGTAAGTGTTTACATAATAAAAATATGGAATGTTAGTCCATATATATAAAAGACTAAAACTAAAGAGGTCAACCAGATTGCTTGCAGGAATGTGATCAGACTAGAGACGCTAAAGATGACGTATACAATAAAAGTAGGCTAAGATAACATGCCGTCACCTGTAGTCATTCATTTGTTTATAAACTCTAGTCCAAGCTCCCTGCTTGAGACAACTACCGCGACCTATAATTCAAACGGCCTACGTGATCTGTAGCGTGTCTCATTTTGATTGTGTGTTCGTATGTAACTATGTCATCTGATTGTATGTTCATATGTTCGAGCTACTGTCTGTTCCTTTATGACTGGTAACCGAGATGGTAGAAAGCAGAATAGAGTTAGCTATCGTCATTAGAAGACCTGTACCTCTTTACCTAAGCTTTATCATGTAGAGAGAATAGAATTAGCCATCATCATTGGCAGAAGCGATCAAGCTATCGTTATTAGAAGACTTGTACAATCATACCTGATCTTCACCATGTAAAACTTCAGAAGAATATATATATTTTTAAACTTCGTGTTTTCTACAAGAACCTCCTCACCGAATCATCATAAGTTTAACACATCGTCGTCATAACCAAGAAGATAATACCGACTTCGTAAGTGATCTACAAACCCCAAGACGCTCCATTGAATATGGAAGTGCAATACCAACCGACTTAGCGTAAGATTATCGCAAGTCTAACATTACCTCATAGGGCGCCTTATTATACAAGGCAACAGCCCTAAAAGATATATTGAGATCATTCCAGTCAGAAACAGAGAAGCAACTACTGTAGCAGAAGCTCTGAAATCTAGAATAATTACTAGACATTCATGCCCTCAAACATTATTATCTGATAATGCAGGAGAATTTACTAGTGACATTTTGAAGAAATTGTGTGAGTTTTATGAAATTAACAAGTGTCAGGTTACAGCTTATAAACCAAGCTCTAATGGAGCAGTAGAGAGAACAAATCGTAAGATAAAGGATGTACTGAAAACTTTAGTAACTCCACAGACTGAAGATTGGGACTTAATGCTTGAAGACGTACAGTCACACTATTAATAACATTGTAAATGAATCTGTTGGGGAAACCCTACACTTTCTGTTATATGGTTATCAGAAAAGAATGCCCAATACCTTATTAGCCGAAGCATCCCCACCAAGACATACTTATAATTATGAAGACTACGTTGCATGGAAAACAAGACGGACTTTCGAAACCGTAAAAGGCACAAGGGCTCAATGAAGGAGTTACATCAAAGTCTAGTAAGTATTACAATAAGCAATCAACAGTCCCAGAATTAAAAATAGGTCAACAAGTATATGTGCTTATCACAAAGTTGAAGGACCTAATGTTAAAGTAAGTCCTAAATTTCAAGGTCCATATAGAGTAATAGAAAGATTAAAGTTAAATAAATTTAAGCTAATGCATGAATCAACTTTAAGTGAAACTGTTGCGCATTGGAACCATATTAAAATAGTACATTCCGACATTTGGTCAGAAGAACATTTAAATAATTTTAAAGATTTAAAGGAGTCAAGTAGTAAGGAAAACAGTAACGTAAATGATTCCCATACTTCATCAGCATTAGTGACTCCGAGATACAATTTAAGGAAAAGATAGGACCAAGTGCAACAGGTCAATAACATTGTTGTATAAGGTTTACTGCTTAGAATATATTTGCAGGAAATGGATTTCACTATGGCTCATGGTGAGCGATATCTGCATCTCCCTCTTGCAAATCAAGAAGGGAGCCATCCTAAAAGAACATGGTCATGTGAAGATGATACACGACATAGCAGTTGTAACCATCAATATTACAACCATAGAAGAACAGCAACAAGAGCTTAATAGTTTAATGGATAACATTGAAGGTCTCATGTCTAATAACCAGAACAATTCTATTCTATTAAAGCTTAGGGAAGATATTAGTCAAGTGTTACCCAAGAGGATTAACAAAGATCATTATTACCGTTTATAGGCACAGCCTTAAACACTTTCTTTGGTGTAGCTACTGATGGTGATGTAGATAAAGATAGGGCTAGAATAGAAAAATTAGAGTTATGGGCCGCGGAACGAGGTACCATCATGACTAAGGTCATTGATGCAACTAACAAGAACCAGGATTTGATTGTTAAACTAAAGGACTTTGTAAACAATATGGCTCAGAATATTACTACAGAGATAAATGACTTAAACAAGTCACAGTATGTAACTAAGTTATTATTTGAAACAGAAACCTTGAATCATAAGGAACTGCTAAATGCAGTAATGTTAGTCGCTAAAAACATTTTATCACCATACCTCATCAGTCCTAGTGAGTTACACCTTGTAATTGAAAAATGTATGTTAGTTCATCACTTCAAACCGCTGGTGCAAGATGTTCTTACTTACTATAGCTTGATTAGTATAAAGCGGGTTTCTGATCACATTGTGTTGGTAATACCCTTCAACAATAATGAAGTTTAATACTTAATTTCCATTTACCCTTTCCCAATGCTAGTAAACAACAAGTCAATTGTTTTGAACCAAGGCATAGTACATTTTGCATTGCAACAAATTCACTTCTGTGGTGAAACTAAGTGAAAAAGATTTTGATGATTATATCATGCTGGAAACTAATGAGTTGTTTGTAATATACAGGGTTTTTATCAGCCACTTAACAAGTTGTATTGCATTGATGATTGATTAATGACAGGAATGGTGAGAATAACTGTGAGTATATCCCTTACAGTCCTGATTTCAGCTCAAATTTTGTATGATGAAATGGTAGTGTTTTCACAGAATCAAGTAACAGCTAAGGTCACTTGTAGGAATAATCAATCTCAGATAATATTTAACAACATAAAATCCTTTGTGACATCTTGTGAAGTAGTTATTTTGAATTATTTGTACTACAAGCCTACCATTTTTGCTTCTTATACCTTAAATTTATCTAGCCATATCAATCATTTTGATAATGTCAAGGATTTCAAATTATCCAAACTTGAGTTAGAGTCATTTGACAAACTTGAAGCAGCTAATCAATTTTTCCATATGTACAAGACTGACATTTCCCCTATCATGTCCCATGTATAATATTGTTTTTGTTAGCACTCACCATAGATGCTTTCATATGTATTGTCAGAGTGTTAGTTGTTAACAAACTCAACACCATTAAGTCTTTACTGAAAAATTTGCCTTCAAGTAACTAATATACTAGCATTATTGTATATATATATATATAACCATTTTTTATTTATTTCAACGTTTTATTTTATTATGTATGATCATTTTTATAATTTTAGGCATTGAGGTCACTGCCAGTAGGTGGCCGAGTGTTGTTAGGAAACAATAAGAGTCTGTCTAGAAATAGCTAGGGAAAACTTAGTTAGGAAAACCACTGGTAGAATATATATAGTGAAAGTAGAGTATGAAGGATCTACCAGAAGTAAAGGTAGAAAAAGGAGTAGATGTGTACAGCATAAGTCTGCACGAATAGCAGTTTCGTAAACCAAGACCAAACATTGGCACTTGTTTGGTAAAAAACAGTAAGGTGCTAACCTCACCAGAAAAGTTGAACTTTGACTCCTTCAGTGGGTGGTTACCATCGAGGGACGAAACCAATCAGACGAATCTAGAGGTGGCACCGAAGTACTGAAGGCCATTCATGAAGAAGTAGGAGGTGTCCTAAAGGACATTTGAGGAGGAGCTAGAAGAATTAGTTAGGTCGAAATTTCATTTGAAGTGCCAGAGAAAAGTAGTCAAGAACCAGACCTTATACGGGAAGGCTGCGTTCCTTCTCACTCTGTTCCAAGTGTAGTGTAAAGTGTGTAAACTGTGTTTATCCCAATTATAAGAAATTTTTATAGCAGAGGTGTTTAACTTGCCCAGAATCCCATATAGATACAAAACCCCTGTTTTATAATATAAGAATACCTCCTGAGAGACTTAGTGAAGAATAAATAAACTAAATGTTCCTACGAGAGAAGAAACTCAACCGTAACTAGTGATAGATGAAGGTTAGCCCATATGACAGATAACCCTTCAAACATTACCCGCAACAACGAAAACAGAAGAAGAAGAAGTGAGAGAATAAGAACTCGTAAGTACGCCACGCAACATAACGAAGAGAATTAAAATAAAGACTAACCACAACATAAGTAAGCACAACAGAAGAAGAAGAAGAAGAAGAAGAAGAAGAAAGGTGAACATTCTGACAGACTGCTGGAGAGAATCAGGGGAAATAAATACAGACAGAATCTTGAGAGAACTCAGCAACATTGAATGATTGACTGATTGACTGATTGATTGACTGATGCGATGCAAAATAACCCCAATAATCAGTAAATTGGTTGTTATTAATAATAAATAATGAAAAGACATTAAATCAACCGTAAGTCAAGCATTCAGATGGATTTTCATTCCCATAATAATAATAATAATAATAATAATAATAATAATAATAATAATAATAATAATAATAATAATGTTTTTATTATTATTATTATTATTACTACTTGATTGTAGGAGAAATGACGGACCGAGAGAGAGAGAGAGAGAGAGAGAGAGAGAGAGAGAGAGAGAAATCAGACTTGGGAGCTAGCAGCAGCGCACGAGAAGAAGCTGAATCTTGACGCACTTGACATTACAAATATCAGCTGTGCAATTGTTTACAGATTCTGAACTATGAGATACATTTATGACTGAATTGAATAGCAGAAACTGTAGTAATAATGATAATTATTATTTTCAGTTGCAGTAGACATTACTGAACGATAGACATTTTTCCTGTTTTCTCATGAAGGAAGACATTTTGAAACCAGAGATGATGAGATGATTGTTGTCAATAATAGCTCAGTCCCTTTCTATGCAATATAACAAATCATTTTCGTTTTCCATTGACTGTATAACTTGAATTATATTATTTGGCGACTCATATGTATGAAATCATCTATATCGAAGTATTTGTGATAGATTAATAGTTATTTATAATGAATTAATGTAGGATTTTTTTTTTACAGACAAGACTTCGCTTGAAACCCTAAGCATAGGCCTAAGGTCGGTTCATACCGTTTTAATATATCTATAAATTCGATTTGATACAAGCCAAGGTACCAAGGTAAATCTGTCGAGTCATAAGATACACCCCCACCTCTCTCTCTCTCTCTCTCCCTGTAAACCTGTCAACTCTATCCCTTGCCAGAGAACTATATCTTTTCCACCGTGATCCCTACACGAAGGGGTCGGTTGCCTGATGCGCCTTCTCCTCTTCCTCCTCTTCCACTGACTTCTATCAAAGGCATCATCCTCCACAAAACCTCTCCATATCTTACTTCACTTTATCTCGCCATCTCATTCTCTCTCTGTCTCCCTCTTGATCATCTTCCTCTAACAGGTTCCTCCCAAGCCCTCTTCACCCCCTCCTCGTCATCCATCCCAAACACATGCACATACCACCCCAATCGTGACTCTCTTATGACCACTGTCAACTTGACTAAGCCCTTCTTATTTTCTCATTTTCCAATCTCTCTCTCTCTCTCTCTCTCTCTCTCTCTCTCTCTCTCTCTCTCTCTCTCTCTCTCGAGCAGCGATATTCCCATAATCCTCCTCAGCATTCTCATCTCTGTTCTCTCAAGCTTTACTTCCTCTTTTCTTCTTAGAGGCCATGTTTCCAATCCAGACATCAACACTGGTCTTATCACTGTGCTATAGGACCAGAGAACTAAGATATGTCTCTCAGTAAATCAGAAAATATCACCTGGGCCATGATGGCGAGTTTATTCCTAATTATTTTTTTTTTCTGTAATAAATTAGAATCGTGAAATGAATCATTATAGTCTCGCGAATTTACATATACGAAAAAAATACATGTTGAGATATTTTTGGCAAATGAGACCAGCGGAATTATTAAGTCATAAATGGCAAAAGACTCAGCAAGATAAGAGATATATCAATCATTTAATCGTTGTTCCAGTTTTATTCATTATTCATGGATGTATCGAAACCCCTGTTGGAACCAGGAACCAGAAACCGAAAAACAGCTTGTAGGAACCAGAAACCATAGACCAGGAACCAGACACCGAAAAACAAGGACCAGGAACCAGGAACCGAAAAACAAGGATTAGAAACCAGGAGTGGAGAAACAAGAACCAGAGACCAGGAACCGAGAAATAAGAACCAGAAACCACGAACCATGGACCAGGAAACAGGAATCAGAGACCATGGACCAGGAAACAGGAACCACCAACCAGGGACCGGAATTCAGGAACCATTGATCATGGACCAAGAAGAACCAGGGATCAGGAACCATGGACCAAGAATCATGAACTAAGACCAGGAAACAGGATCCACGATGCATGGACCAAGAACTAGGGACCGTGAACCATGAACTAGGAAACGGGAGCAAGTGACCATGAACCAAGAACCATTGACCACGAACCAGATATAGGATGCTCCTCAATCTTCACTACACGGCAGGAATGAGGTTTTATAATCGGTGAGTTGTAAAACATGAGGAGCCCATTAATTAATCTGTCGATATTGTTACGAGCCCCGAGAGAGGGGTCCGCTCAAAGTTCGATATGAAAATAAACAAAAAGAATTCAACACCAACAGCTGAAACTGGGGATACGAATATAGAAAGAAACACTAACACAACAAAGGTTTATTTACAAACTTACTAACAAAGATAAATGCAGAATGGTTTCTCCTATTTACGTACCACAAGTAAAATCTTACAATGCGTGAACTGGGGAAACAGTGAGGTATTGCAAATACTTGCTGACCAGTTTTGTGCTATTGGAGATCTATGCTCGAAGCGGTGGTTTCACAAAAGGAGAATTGTAATTGCAGAAGTCTTCTTGACTGTATTGCAGAAAACAATGTCTATTTTTGATACTCGAAGGGCAGGAACTCCTCGAAACCTCTTGCAGAACGTTTCTGCTCTCAAGGCTTGCTCAGTGTCGAAAATACCTCGGTCGTTCTCTCTAACTGGACGACTTGACCAGAATTCGACCAAAACTCTCGAGCACCTTTTCCTCTCTGATCCTTTGTCTGTTTCTTCTTCTTTTATCTCTCTCTGATGATCTCTGATCTCTGCTGCTAAGCTCTCGCTGATGATCTGATCTGTAACTCTCTCACTGATCTCTTCTACTTCGTCAGTTGTATTTATACGGTAACCTGGAGGCGGGGCCTACAGGGGGTGGGGGGCGGAGCATGAACATCACAGACGCCCGAGATGACCAGAACGTCTTAGAAGAATCTCGACGTCGTATTGCATCATATTTCGGTGACTTTTCTGGCGACGTGACAGCGCATGTCCTTTCCACAACACTCCTGCCGATTCTAGAACCATCATGAGAACAGGTGCCTCCAACACACGCGAAAGCCTCCGTGCTGCAGAACTTCTCAAAGAAGATGCGTTTTCATTTCCTTTAACTTATCTTTCGTCGCTATGAAGCCATTACCATGACACGTCCCCCCCACAAAAGAAAAAAAATGAAATCAACTGATTTTATTTTTTTTTTCTAAAGAGAAACAAGAATTAAACAGCAGGGGAACAATTCTGCATAAAGCTTCAACACTTCTCCACTCACACACTCACTCGTGCGAAAACAGAAAACGGTCATTAGGCTACTCATTCTGAGAAATCTCTAGAGAGGCTATCAGCTATCACATTATCCTTCTCTCTTACTTTTTCCGTTTTCTGGACTCTGCTTAAAACTTTGAAATACTAAGACACCTCTTGCGTCTTTCTCAAAACTAATTTCTCTTTGTGACACAATTACCAAGGGCGGAGGCCACAGTACGGGCCATTCTTTATAATTCTGAAGCAAGTTTACATTCATTGACTTTACTCTACTCTTACCCATATTAATTACATAATATATATTTTCCCCTCTTCTCTAACACTGGAAAACGACCTTCGAACTTATAAGATAAAGAGGAACCTTTTTTTGGACTAGTACTAAAACTTTATCTCTCACACAGAACCCTGTCTCTTTTGCTCCAAGATCATGTTTTCGTTTAGCCTCCCCTTGACTTCCACTGGCATTCTCTTTCGCTAGTTGCCAAGCACTTCCATTCTCCTCCGCTAGTTGCCAAGCATTTCCTAAATCGTTTTTATAATTCTCTAGATTAGTTATGTAATCTTCTCTACCCTTACTTCTAGGCAAAGGTCCGTCCATATCGATAACTACATTCTCAAAAGGTTCGCCTACTGAAGGAATATTACACAATGGAGCTTTTGGAATTACTTGATTCGGTTTCCCGGCAATTTGACATTCATGACATCTTAAAACATACCTCTTTACGTCACTCTTCATTTTAGGCCAAAAGTACGCCCTACTAATACACCTGAAAGTTTTATTTACTAGTAAATGTCCTTGCTCATCATGTTCTAACTTCAAAACTAGCTCATGAAGCTTCCTTGGAACCACCATTTGTTCGGTGATTTCCCCTTTACTACCTGACTTAGGACGAACATAATGACACAAAACTTCGTCATTTAAACAAAAAGTTTCCTTACACCCATCATCAAGACCATCATCCAGCTTACATTAAAAAATTCGGGTTAGTGTTGCATCCTCTCTCTGACACTTGACTACCTCATCCTTATTCAAAAAGTTAGTGCCTAATTCATCACCGTAACTAGTACTAGATACCGGTACATTTACTACGTTACCCACAACAGCTACACCTTCCGTTTGGCTATCACTGTCAACAATAGTCAGGTTTCTCAGCCACACTCATGCCAAGATCAACCTCGCCACCTCTATCACACTCGTTGGAATCCACGAACTCACTCATGTTCGAATCCATGAACTCACACTCGTTCGAATCCACGAACTCACTTGTTCGAATCCACGAACAAACTATGACTGTAGTCTATGTCTATATCTAAACCCGACCTAGTTACTACCATTTCAGGCACTGGAATCTCACTCACAACAGGATTCACATTCTTGGATAAAGCTAAGTCATTACCGACAATAATGTCAATGCCATCAACGGCAACAACTGCAAGTTTCACTTCTCCTGACACTACCTGACTTTCTAAATTCAACTTCAACAAAGGACAAAGAACACAAGTGTTAGGAAATCTACCTAACATGACTTTTTCTTCCATATTGATTTCTGCCCTGTTTGGCACCCTCTCTCTCCTAATCAGTGAGACAGCAGCTCCTGTGTCTCGAAGCAAGACTACTTCCCTCGAATCCACTCCTCCAAGAGAGGAAACTACGCCTTCTGACAGAAATTCACCAAAAAATTTCCTAGTTTCTCTCATCACATCATTCCTACTTGACGAAAGGTTAACTAGAGACACTGGTTTCTTAACGTCCTTCCTTTCTACAGCACAATTTCTCGCTAAATGCCCTTTCCCATTACATCAGAAACAAGTTAGTTCTGAGCCACTAGATGCCACTTTACTCTTACAAACCTTAGACGTATGGCCAGGTTTTCCGCATGTATAACAGGAATAGTCACTTTTACTCGCATTGCTATTACTAGAACTGAAACCTTTACCGCTTTGTACTCTACCAGACGAAGGATCATTTCGTTTCTTACTAACACTCAAATTATGATTTAGACTATATTCGTCAGCTAACCTAGTTGCTCCTGCAAAAGATACTTCTCGCCTATCTTCTATGTAAAGCTTAATCTCAGGGGATACGTTATCTTTGAAGTTTTCTAACAACACTAAGTTCTTCAAACCATCAAAATCCCCAACTTTAGCAGAAGTTAATCAATCAAAAAACAGCCTTTCTAACTTCTTACCATATTCTACATACGTAATATTTTCGTCCTTTTCCAAACTTCTAAATTTCTTACAGTACGCCTCCGGTACTAACCTGTACGCGCTAAGAAGTTTCTTTCACAATATCATAATCATCACATTCCTCCTTAGACATGAAACTATACACAGTAAGTGCCCTATCACTCAAAACTGACTGTAAATATAGAGTCCACATTTCTTTAGGAGAACCTGCTCTTTCCATTAACTTCTCAAAACACATGAAATATTTCGTTACATCTTCCTCATCAAACTTTGGTACTAATTTCAGCCCTGCAATCATACATAACCCATCAGCTTCGTTTTCGTTCTGGCCTGACTGACTGTTAAGAGTGCTTTGCCTTAATCAAGCAATTTCCAACTCGTGCATAAGTTCTTTCTATCTTTCTTCCTGCTCATGCACACGTACCTTCTCTCTTTCTTCCTGCTGCATTACCAACATTTCTCTCTCTTGCTGCATTTTCATTGCTTCTCTCTCTTTCTCTTGTTGCATTTCTCTCTCAGCTGCTCTTTCCTCTCTCTCAGCCGCTCTTTCATCTCCCTCATACTTTTCTCCTTCTTTCTTTTCAACATACTCACGGAGATCATTCCCCTCTAGACCTAGAAGCTTACCTGACTCAATAAACTCTTTTACCATCTCATTCATTCTGGCTCTTTCTATATTCTCCCTGTTTCAATCTGTTATGGTGTCGAAATATACTGGCCAAGATCGCCAAAATGTTACGAGCCCCGAGAGAGAGGGGTCCGCTCAAAGTTCGATATGAAAATAAACAAAAAGAATTCAACATCAACAGTTGAAACTGGGGATACGAATATAGAAAGAAACACTAACACAACAAAAGTTTATTTACAAACTTACTAACAAAGATAAATGCAGAATGGTTTCTCCTATTTACATACCACAAGTAAAATCTTACAATGCGTGAACTGGGGAAACAGTGAGGTATTGCAAATACTTGCTGGCCAGTTTTGCGCTGTCGGAGATCTATGCTCAAAATGGTGGCTTCAAAAAAGGAGAACTGTAATTGCAGACGTCTTCTTGACTGTATTGCAGAAAACAATGTCTATTCTTGATACTCGAAGGGCAGGAACTCCTTGAAACCTCTCGTAGAACGATTCTGTTCGCAAGGCTTGCTCAGCGTCGAAAATACCTCGGTCATTCTCTCTAACTGGACGACTTGACCAGAATTCGACCAAAACTCTCGAGCGCCTTTTCCTCTCTGATCCTTCGTCTGTTTCTTCTCTTATCTCTCTCTGATGATCTCTGATCTCTGCTGCTGAGCTCTCACTGATGATCTGATCTGTGACTCTCTCACTAATCTCTTCTACTTCGTCAGTTTTATTTATACGGTGACCTGGGGGCGGGGCCTACAGGGTAGGTGGAGCATGAATGTCACAGACTCCCGAGATGACCAGAACGTCCTAGAAAAATCTCGACGAAATATTGCATCATATTTCGCTGCATTTTCTGGCAACGTGATGGCACGTGTCCTTTCCACAACACTCCTGCTGATTCTAGAACCATCATGAGAACAGGCGCCTCCAACACACGCGCGAAAGCCTCCGTGCTGCAGAACTTCTCAAAGAAGATGCATTTTCATTTCCTTTAACTTATCTTTCGTCGCTATGAAGCCATTACGTGACACGTCCCCCCCCCCAAAAGAAAAAAAAATGAAATCAACTTGATTTATTTTGTTTTTCTAAAGAGAAGGAAGAATTAAACAGCAGGGGAACAATTCTGCAAAATAAAGCTTCAACACTTCCTCCACTCAATCCACACTTAATCGTGCGAAAACAGAAAACGGTCATTACCATGACAGATATATATATATATATATATATATATATATATGATATATATATAATATGACCCCGACCTGGGTCGCGTGGTTCTCTTAAGTTACTGTGGGTCATGCAGAAATTAACCGCTCAGTGATTAATTTAACACATTTCTTATATTCTAAATAGTTACACAAGGGCCCGAGTGAAATTGAACTCAATATCTACAATACCGGCGAGATTGAGACCGAGCGAGGAAAACCGGCAGAGGGCAACGAGGGGGAACTGCACGTCTGACCCCATTCCTGGACCAACGGCTAACTGCCCCTTCAAGGGGATGCCTTGGTTTCCTCTCGTACCCCACAACCCCCTGATATTTTCCCTCTAGGATCTGATTGGCTGCGGCACCTCTCCTGAGGTCTATGGACCAATGGGTGCCAGACATAGGTGACACTAAGGACCAACGAACTTTTGGGCGGGACGGTTGGGGGAGATGACGCTCTTCTCAACCTGAGAGGGGATGACCGTTAACACCTCATGGAGTCCTGAGAATAAATTCAGGAGGTTTTGGGGAGTTCTTTATAAACCCTCTAGAATGGTTTATCACTCCCTCCCCAAATTCCTTTGCGTCCTCGCAAAGCTGCAGTCCCTGCCTTGTCCCACCTCGAGTCTCGTCCCTCACGGTACTGATTTATCTAAATTAAAATTAACTATCTCAAAGGGGGCCATTTGACGTGTGTACAAACCAAAGGATACAAGTAAGTGAACACGTCTTACAATACAAGATATTCCAACAACAACAAAAAATTCAAATCAATCACTCTTCCCTGGAAACAGATCAATACCAAGAACCAAAAATTCATTCAATAAGTTTTGCTTTACACTCACAAGAAAATGGTGAAAACAAAAAGACAGAAAATTTCACACATTCAGCCACTGCCCTTGGCAATCACGATACATGGCATCAATTACTAATTACATTGCATCAAGTCAAAGTATTAAATATCCTCAAAATAACAAAAAACATAATTTAGACATTTATACACAGAACAAAAATAATGCAGTGGAATAAAAGAATCTTCTTGGAACATCAATATACATTTACTACTATCACATAAGAATAAAAAAAAATAAAGAAACATAGAATAGAATATGGAAATTCCGACACAAATAAAAAAATTTCATCATCTGTGAAAATCTGATAAAAAAAAAAACTTTACAAGCATTAGTGTAATTTATGAATTATAAAATAGGATGGAATCGAGGTTGCGACAAATTTAACACAAATAAAAACCAAGAAATTAAAATAATAAAATAACGTACTTATGCAACACAACCACAAACAAAACAAAATTACACACCAGAATATGATCCACAGGTAATAACATTTGTTCTCAAAATAATTTGGACAATTTAAATAAAATAACATAAATTCGTGACACCTTACAATCTGATCGAGATATCAAGAAATAAAAAAAACAACTGGTATGATTCTGAATCCTAGGCAAAGACGTGGGTTGGCATTTACAGACTCTGTTCACTGACCCCTTTCATTTACTTTGCGATAGCATTTACTTATGACATAGGCTCGGGAGCTCGGTTTTGTGCATTCGGCCGGGCGCCCTCCTGCTCTCCGATGTTTTTCACTGGCTCGTCTCCCAGGCACCGGGCCAACCTCGGGTATGGGATACTGGTTGGTTGGTGTGGTACACCAAATGTCGTGACGTATATTGTGTGCGACAGGTGTTTCTCGCTTTGTGCTTCTAGTACATTTAAGTGGAATAAGCCAGTATTTCGATTAATTTCTTTCACATGATATGATCCCAACAGGCAGGTTTTATCCACCATCCCATCCGTGGGTGGCAGCATGTGCATGCATCCACGAACACGCCATAATACTTGTATTGCCCTGGCGCCGCAGGAAGTGGTCTCACCACATTTAATACTCACGATAGAATTTAATAAGTACCACTTCTAGTGCCCTAATAAGGGACTTTTCTATGCTGTATGCCTGATGTAAGGATTTACATAATAAAATGGATGGCTCTTTCAATAATAAAAACTACTTAACAGGTTGCTTTTCCATCATATCATACACACGGCAGTTACTTACAAATCTAGTTATGTCTCTACGCATGCCAACCCAAAAGAAGTGCTCACGGGCTCTTCTAAGAGATCTTTCTATGCCTACATGTTTTAGTCGTTTTGCTTTTGCGAAAGACTGTTTGTTTTTCCTTACGACTGTCATTCGTAAGTATTTCTGGTTCCTTCTTTCTCCTATGTGATATCTTAGTAGAGTGGTTCTTCTTAAATTAAAGATGATTCAAACGGATAAGTTGAAAATAGTACAACAACTTTATTCTGTAACTCCATAACAAGAGAGACAGTTCGGTCGTGAGACCGTTACGTTTGATCGATAGGAATGAACTGCTACATTAGAGCATCACGTCGATAGCGAAACATTAGCTATCTCAGCGATTCACATAAAAACATACGTAGTCCGCCGGCTCGGAAGTTACAAGTTTCCGGCGTAGGTTAACAGGTCAACCGCTTCCCATGGAAGGTGTTTGTGAAAGGTTGACAATATACAACATGATGATATATCAAAACAAACCTAAACCAGGCTACTACAGACATCGCATAGCGTAATCTAGATCTGCCTTGGTCACGTAGGACCCTCCTAATGCAAATGACCTCAGGTCATGGGTTTTTATTTACAGATTATGTAATTCTAAAATGTATTTATTACATTAGGCTCGGACAGCTACCATTCAAGCCTTGAATAACAAAAGTTACTTTAAACATGGTTTCTTAGGAACGTGCTCGTAACATATGTTTAGGTATAAACATAACAAGTGATTAAATGCATAAAAAGGTTCTGTTACATACCCTTTTGGACATATTCGTAAACAAAGATAAATGCATGGAAAATCTAGATCCATGTTTGGTAATAATAATGATTAGGTACCCAAAAATAATCAAAAGGTAAAAATCAAAAGGTTAACATGTATACATGATTATTATGATAATAGGTAACCTGATTAAGAATAGTGGTTACTGGTAGATTATGGTAATAGGTAACTGATTAAGAATAGCGGTTACTGATAGATTACAACATGATCATGGATAATTGTTAAAGAGTACTTGTCACTCTTTGTAATAGGTAAATATAATGGTACAATTGTATAATAGTATAATTATGCACAGATTAATATATAGGGCTGGTATATTTTATTAGGTGCCCGAAAAATACCTTTAGGAGTATATTAATGTATATATATTGGGCTATAATATTTTATTAGGTGCCCGGGAGATACTTTAACTGTTCAAATGCAAAGGTGTGAGTCTTTCTTGTCCTACATTTTGCCAGCATACAGACCGCTTTTCACACACAACACAATTCCAGACAATTTTCCTAGGCACCAAATGAAATGGCCAAGTTTCAACGCGGCCCTGAACTCAAACGCCTTGAGTGTAACGGGTGCGTCATCTGGACGGGGCAATACGTTTCCTTGGAGATCCTTCTGTGTACGCCTCAGCCTACGCCAAGCAAAGATGTTGACGGCGATAACCAATATGGCCGTCACGCTGAACACGGCCAGCAGAACGTAGTAACAAAGATTTTCTCCACCTGCATAAGTCGGTGACGCGTGGTTCATCTCAGCCAGTTGCGTCAAACGATGAGCCACCCGCGCGTTGTATGGGAGAGGTAGTGATGGGATAATTGTAGACGCCCAAGTATAGTTCGCAAAATACGCCTTCTCACGTATTATCGTGTTGACCCCTCTGACGGTGTAGTTTGTAGATGTCCCCGTACAACCATCAGCTGCTACAAAGATTGGGGAATGGGCGGTGGTCCCGTCCGGGCATACGACGTGGAAACCGTCTTTGTCGTATCGGATCCAGGAGCCATTATTCATTCTGTAATTGAATTTATTACTGTAAAAGGGATAAAGTTTCCTCAGACAACCTTCGCTTGTATGAGAGAGAGAGCCGTTTAGCGCTATGCCTAACCTCACATGAATCCGTTGATATAGGATAGAATTCAAAAGAGTCAGCTGTACAAATTTATTATTCATGGCTTCTGAACAGTGAGTGTTTATCTAAGTCTTTAATGACTGTAAATGATTTCCTATCAGAAGAAATCAGAACATGCCCGTCAAATTGGATATTACTGGACTTGAGTTATTCGTCATGAAAGTAGGAAACGGTGCTATTTTGTATGATTGCCAAGCATCGGAAGAATCAAAAGGTATGGTGATCATAATCCTATAATTTTCAACGCTGACTGATATTAGGCTATAATAGAACTCTACTTTATGGGCGTCTAATAAAGGAATATAACCTAGTTTCTCCCGTCCGTTCTCCAAAGTTAACGTCAGATCTTTAATAGGCATGAGGTGTGGAGATAACACACCCTTTGTCGCTAACGTAATAGCTTCTACATAGTCTTTTGATTTCTCAATAAAATGTGATATTTTGACACGGATATGATCTATTTCGAACTATAGTAAGCTAACGTGCCAGCAAATGTTGAACTTCCATAATCTGATCGATATTGATTTGAATGTTCGTTTACCAAACTCATTATTTGATTGATTGAGGATAACTGGCTGCGAAGTTCAGACAAAGCTAATTCGGTTTTGTGTTGCAAAAACTCAATTCTTTTATTTTGATTATTTATCTTATGGCGATTTGAAATTCCTAAGTCTAGACTCGCAACAGACCCCAAGATGTTTAGTCCAGCTAGAATAAGCGGGTTGCGGCGTTCGAGATTATTGTGCCGCACCGACCACATCAGCAAGTCACGAGCAAGTTCCTCTGCCTCAGCGGTTTTATTTTGTATGTCATAAGACAACATTTCCGCGACGCTTAGGGTTTGAGCTAGCGAAAATCCCTGAGTTAGCATGAAATTACGTTGGTGCATTTCCTTAAGCGAATGGCAAACCTCATCAGGTCATTCCTTAGTTTAAGGACGTCATCTTCAGGCAAAAATATGGCCTGCATATCCACTTCTATGACTATATTACTCGACACCATAAAAATGTCTTTTGTTCTCTCGATAATCGAGCCATGATTAAATTCTATTTCTTTCGTCTTAGCGCTCTTTCCATACAACAAAGATGTCTGAACACACAATATCACTCCTAACAATAACAGATTCATTTTTGAAAACCTGCAATGAGTAAAATATATGTAATAACTCGTGTAAAAGAATAGGTTTTACATACAAATATGATATATATATATATATATATATATATATATATATATATATATATATATATATATATAAATTATTATACAAGTTTCATAAATACAACCATTTTTTCATTTTTTCCCTCACTCCATCTACCTTTCTTTAGATTCTATGTGCCAATGGAACTATTCTCATATCAGTGGGTTTGGATACATTTTGAACCCTAAATCTATTGGCCGTTAATGTTTCTAATGTTTAAACGGGCCTTCAAACTTAGGTGTCAGTTTATAATTTAAACCTTTACGTACGTATACTTGTATGTATACCTGTTCGCCCACGGCATATGTTCTAGTTGGCTTAGCTATTTTATCATGATTTCTTTTCATTATAATTTGTGCTTCCTTCTAGATTCTTACGAAGTATATATATCGACTTATGCTTCCATCCATAACATCCTTTAGAGGATTTGATAAATTAGTTGTAGGCGTTAATACATGGAAAGGTGTTCTAGCTGGGATACCGTACAGTGCCTCGTGCGGTGTCATTTTAATAGACACATGATACGAGTGATTAAGTGTGCTTAGTACCACAGGTATGGCAATGTCCCAGTTGGGGTCTGCCCCCCCTAGCGGTGACCCTTAAAATGTTTAAAACCTTACGATTTGCCCTTTCCACTAGCCCATTAGACTCTGGGTGATAGATCATGGTATTGATTTTCTTTATGCAAAGGAATTCACACAAGGAGTTTAAGGAAAATGATTATTGAACTCCCCGCCCGAGTCTGATATAATGGTGTGTGGAATTCCATGTTTACAAATGTAGCACTCGTAAAACTTTCTAGCGCACTCGACTGCGGTTTTGTTTTAAGCGCTATCAGTTCTGTATATCGAGTCAAAGCATCTATGATTACTAGGAGGTGCTTATTTCCTCTGTCTGACTCGTAAAAATCCTGTTAATAAATTTAAGTGTACTCTTTCAAAGGGTTGATTTGGCACAGGGTAAGCCCCTAGGCCTGACAGGTGTCTTCTCGGTGTGCCCTTTGGTATTCCTTGACAAGATTGCGACAATTTGCTATGTGCTTTTTATATCTGTAAGCATCGTATGCCAATAAAATAAGGATTTGGCTTTCTGTGACATTAGGGAATAACCCGGGTGTCCATGCAGTGGATTTTCATGCAACCATTTTAAGACAGTGGGTATGAGTGAGATAGGTACCACCACCTGGTTGTTATTCAACTGTGGTGTGTTGCGGGTTTTTCCTCGTCACGGATCTACACAGGATATTATCTTTGATTATATAATTCTGCTGCTTATACTTTATATACTCCTTTTCCTTCGGATTTCCGTTAAACGCAATGATGATTTTTTCTATTTGCTGATCTTTTCTTTGTTCCGTCTGTAATAGTTCAGCACTCCAGCCCAGATCTTCCTGTTCAGATATAGTTTTAACAATGGGCGTGGAGGTTGAGATATCTATTAATTCAGCTAATGGCTCGGTACAAGATGAAGAGGGGTTGCGTGATAATGCATCAGCAATGATATTTGCTTTCCCAGGTAAATACCCGATCCTCGCACCAAAGTCCTGGATGATCATGTGCCACCGATCGCTTAGGGCTGTGACTAAAGCCTTTAAAGAAGTCGGTTAGGGGCTTATGATCAGTGAGAACCTTGACGGGATAACCGTATATTATAAATTTAAAATGCACGTGAATTAACAATAGCGAGCCTTTCCTTGTCTATTACTGCATATTTGCTTTCGGAAGGTCTCAGTTTACGTGAATAAAAAGCTATAGGAAAAACTGTTTATCATATTGTTGAAGCAATACCCCACCTACTCCTAGGTCTGAGGCGTCTGTTGCTATAAAGAATTCCTTACCGAAGTCAGGAAATTTCAAGATAGGAGAACTACACAGTTCATCTTTCAATTTATCAAACGCCTGTTGATGATTTTCAGACCATATGAAATCTACGCCCTCATTTTTTATAAGATCGGTTAGGGGAGCGGCTATGATGGAGTAGTTCCTAATGAACCTCCTATAATATCCGCTACAGCCTAAAAATTGCTGTATTCCCTTGACGTTAGTAGTATCGGAAAAGTTACGGATAGCCGATACCTTATCATGGACTACTTTAAGACCTTCACTAGACACAGTGAAACCTAAATAGACTAGTTCTGTTTTAAAAATTCACACTTACTTATCTTTACCCTTAAAAATTATGCTGCCTTAGTCTTTGTAGCACTAACTCTAATTTACGTAGATGTTCTTCTAAGGTATTGGAAAAGATACTAGGTCGTCCATGTAGGCATGTAGGATATCTCCTAACAAGTCTCCAAACACAATGTTTATCATTCTAGTAAAAGTTATAGGAGCACAACGTAACCAAAAGGCATACGCAAAAATTTTCATAATGTCCCCTGGCTGTGCTGAAGGCAGTGTATGGGATACCTCTCTTCTTCCAACGGAATCTGATGAAAGCCTTTTTAGTAGGTCCAAGCTGGTGAAATATTTGTTCTGACCTAGTAGAGATAGATATCGTCAGTACATGGTACTGGGAATCGGTCAGGGATTGTTTCCTCATTCAAGCGACGAAAATCGACGCATATCCGCCAAGTTCGATCTTTTTTCGGTACTACTATTAACGGAAAATTATAAGTGCTGTTTGATTTCCTAATGACTCCTTCTTTTAGCATTTTACTACTTCCTCAGTTATCTCATTCTGAAATTTCATAGGAAGTCGGTACGAAGTTACATAGATTACTTTCTGTTTGTCCTTGAGCCTTATTTGATGCTCGATGACATCCGTTTTTCCTAAGGAAAAAACATCATTGATATTCAGTTAAAAGATTCAAAAATTTCTGCTGAATTTCTCCTTCTTGAATGTCCTTATTGATTTTGTTCTTTATATTGCAAAAGGGATTCATCCGCAACTGATTGAGCGTGAATTATCTCAGCTACGGTAAGAATGCGAGTTTATAAACTTCCGCATCCAAGATATGTTGATTTTTGTGGATTACTAAAGTGGTATTCAAATGATTACAGACTTCGATGTGACATTGTTGTTGTGAGCCGACTGTATAAATGGCTTGTGTGGACGGATAATCCGTGTGTTTTCAGAGTTTCGGAAAGGATTAACATTTCAGATCCTGGCAAGGTTTTCTTTACACGCACTAATATGTTCGAAGTTACGTTCGGCTCGAGAGTTTGCGTGCAAGCTGATATTAACGGGCGTTTCCAGCGAGAGTTCTGTTGGGTCGCATGTTAGTAATTTCTTGGTTCATGAGAAAAGAAATGATTGGTTCTTCGATATAAGTGACTACTCTGTCTGTCTCCTTATTATCTAAAACTGATTTTAGGGTATTAGAAGACTTATAGAATTTTCCTTTGATATACACGCCGTGTTTTGCAGGTGCTAAGGTAATATTTTGAGTGCCCATAGACGGGTATCCGATAATTACTGCGGGATACATAATTAATGTTTTGTACAACGATAAAGGTATCGGAAATGTGCGCTTACCGACCTTGTACTGAACATGAGCTACTCCTACCACATTTAATTCATTATTTCCTATGCCCGAGAGTCTTATTCCGGACTTCTCTATAGTGGAAGTTTGAAAAGAGTAAATGATGAGTCCTTAAATCCATGATATTACGTGGACTACCAGAATCAAAGAACAAAGTAAATGAACTTATGGTCCAAATTTACTGCATGTAAGGTTGGTCATAACTCGTCTTGACTAATAATTGCATGAATTTGTTGCAAATCTACGGGAACCATGCACCGATTTTTTGGATTCGGCCGTGTGTTTCATAGGAAAATCGATTGCCTCACAATGATCTGATAAATGATTAAACTGATTATTTGATACAAAAGATGTTGATATTGATGACCCAAACATCGTCCTCTCCCCCCTTGGAGCGAAACTACGTGGTATTTGCTTTGTTTAGCACACCTTGAAAATTCGCTTGACCTTGCAAGTTCTGGCTAGACGGCCAGGAACAGAGGTACCTGAAGCACGATTTGTTTGTTTCTGCTGTTGAGCAGCATTGCCGTTTGCTTGTTTCTTTTTATAGTATGAGGACCCTTCTTTTATTTGCACTGGCAACTGTTTGCGTGTTTGTAGGATTCTGCTATTGATTCCGCGAGTAGCAACGATTATATGAATGAGTGGAACTATTATGTAGTTGAACAAAAAACGCGTCCGACAGTCTGAAATCATGTGACCTGGTCGTTTACAGTTATAACAAACCATCCCTGCAACTTGATTATTATTATGTACCACGTTTATTGTTGTGGCTTCTTATTCTCATTTTTTGCAAAAACTTGAGTGAGCGAAGGATCTAGGTCGGTACATTTAGACATGTGTGTTTTTTATTTGTTTATACACATCTAATTCCATACTGCTGGGCTGCAATTTTTTGTCAAAACACCGCACTAAAGCTTCAGGCAACATTGCTGTAATGCTTGTGAGGTAAATTAGACGGATAAAATCTTTCACAGTGATTCTGGCACTCGTAACCCACCCGGAGTTACTTAAACTAACTTGATATTCGTTTAGCCGGTCGGCAATTAGCGCCGCCCGCTCGACAACATTAAGGATATTTCTCAATGCCAATACTACATCTAAAGCCTCTTCACCCCCATACACGGCACGTAATCTGATTTTGAACTCGTCCCATGTAGTCGCCTCTTGGAAAGAAACACCCCTTAGATATGCACTTGCGTCTCCTTTAGCAAAGTCTATGAAGCTTTTGGCTTCCTGTAATTGTACAGCTGGGTCTTGTGATGCTTTTTGATTTAAATGAGCGTCTACAGATGAGATCCATGCCTCAACATTTTGAGGCAGGAACCCATTGACCCGACCTTGAAAAGGGACAATTGCTGACCTCGCGCTCACGAGAGTCACCACATTCGGGTTGCCAGCCGGAAGTAGTTGCCATGTTCACTTTTACTTTTTTCTTACCACTCCTATTCCTTGTGGTCCTATCAAAATATCTATAAGAGTACACTCGACCACTACGTAAACGCATATGCAATATACTGTTAAATAATGTGTTGTAAGTAATAGGAAAATCCCCAAAAAGATACAGAAATACAGATAATTTGATAAAAATATTATACGGAGAATTCCTGCAAGAAACGATTAGCAACAACGAGAAAAAAAATAGTCTGCGGGCGAGAACTCGTAGTTGAAGATTGATTCTGTAATGAATGAAGATTAAGATGGTGAACAACTCACCCCAGAATACTGGACGATCTACTCCTGACGAACAACACTCGCTGAGAAAAAACCTGAATAGATAAAATTGCACTTAGCTCTGGGTTATATGCTGAAGGATTGTTGACATGGGATGACGTCGCAGTTTCCTGTCGTCTTCGCGTCGGAAGTCGTGACGATGTCACGGTCTCCTCTCTGCCTCACGTTG
Organism: Macrobrachium nipponense; assembly: GCF_015104395.2. Classification (NCBI taxonomy): domain Eukaryota; kingdom Metazoa; phylum Arthropoda; class Malacostraca; order Decapoda; family Palaemonidae; genus Macrobrachium; species Macrobrachium nipponense. The sequence continues at coordinate 159,101 of NC_087224.1, read as the reverse complement.
CATGAAGAAGTCCAAGATTGATGACGTCACAGCCTCCTTCCTCGCGTTGCTTCCTCTTGGCCTACTCTTTGCGTCCTTGCTAGTGATCGCGCGTTGTTTTCTTTATGTGTTTTCTCTTTCTGTTGATGTTCGATGCTGCTCTCGTCCGGTGTTGATTCTCGGAGATATGTGACAACAGTCACTCAATCGTCGATGTTGATGCTTGTATTCTTCTCGATGAAGGACATATCTTCGTCTTCATAAAATGTTGCGTTGATTGAAAGATCCGTTTCCTCTGTTTAGTATTGATTTATAGGTGGAAGTTGGTGATTGCAGTTCTTCGGTCGGCTGATATGGGGTCTTGTTAATCTTATTCTTCGTCAATAGCTGCCACCAAATTTTAGTCGTTTCGCTTTTGCGAAAGACTGTTTGTTTTTCCTTACGACTGTCATTCATAAGTATTTCTGGTTCCTTCTTTCTCCTATGTGATATCTTAGTTAGAGTGGTTCTTCTTAAATTTAAAGGAGATGATTCAAAACGGATAAGTTGAAAATAGTACAAACAACTTTATTCTGTAACTCCATAACAAGAGAGACAGTTCGGTCGTGAGACCGTTACGTTTGATCGATAGGAAGAACTGCTACATTAGAGCATCACGTCGATAGCGAAACATTAGCTATCTCAGCGATTCACATAAAAACATACGTAGTCCGCCGGCTCGGCAAGTTACAAGTTTCCGGCGTAGGTTAACAGGTCAACCGCTTCCCATGGAAGGTGTTTGTGAAAGGTTGACAATACAACATGATGATATATCAAAACAAACCTAAACCAGGCTACTGCAGACATCGCATAGCGTAATCTAGATCTGCCTTGGTCACGTAGGACCCTCCTAATGCCAATGACCTCAGGTCATGGGTTTTATTTACAGATTATGTAATTCTAAAATGTATTTATTACACATGTCCAGCATAAGGGCTAACATGAGTCATGTGTATAGCTGTCTCTACTAAGGCTCGAGGAAGAACGACTTGGGCTCGGATATCAGCAGCCCTTTTTCATATTTACTTAACATGACGTCTTTTACAATGAAAAACACGTCTTTTGACAAATGCACAAAACGCTGGAACTCGTTGCTCTCACCTTTCACACAAGCTTCAATCTGGGCTAATCCAGGCTTTAGACCTTGACTTTCAACCAAACTTTCGCACACTCCAATCACAAAAATCAACCACACTTTCATTCTCCGGGCATTTATTCTGGAATCCCCCGGACGAAGTTCCACCTGCATTCAACCAGCTACTGTCTCAGCCACTCCCATTCAACTGAGAGTGCATGCGAGATTCCCGTTTTTCTGTGTGTCGTGCTTACGTTTGATTGACTGTCATTGTTCGGTACCGTCGCAACGTTGCTGGCACTAATGCCTGCAGTGCCTGTGCCACCAACGTCACAAGGTTTCTTTTGTCATTCTTCCCTGCGCCCTGTAGCACGAGTTGTTACTCTTATGATTTTCCTGGAGAGAGCATCCGCCACCCTATTACTTTTCCCTGGGATATGTTCATTCTTTACGATGTCAAACTCTAAAATTCGCTCGATCCATCGAGCTTGGCGATTTTGTAATCTTGCTCTTCTTCAGCAGGTACGTTAATGGTTTATGATCTGTGAAAATCTTTATTTTGTGTCCTAGCAAAAAATATCGGTGTCTCTCCAGCAACCATAAGACCGCCAAAGCCTCTCGATCGAAGGTACTATAATCTCTTTCTCTGCCCTTTTTAATGCTCGTGATGCAAAACAAACTGTCTTTCATTAACTTCATCATCAATCTGGGAGATTACTCTTATCGCCGTATCCCTTGCGTCTGTAGCCACTAAAAAAGGACAGTCGAACCTCGGATAAACCAAGAGTTCGTCGCTCATTAGGGGATCTTTTAATTTCTGAAAAGCTTCTTCCTCTTTCTCACCCCATTGGAAATCAGGTTGCTTCCCTAATGCATCTAACGGTCTCGCTATCTGTCCAAAGTTCCTAATGAACTTCCGATAGTAACCCGCGAGTCCGAAAAGAAGCTGGCTACATCCTTTGCATGTTTTGGTTGCGGAAATTCTTTAATTGCTACAACTCTACTTCGGCCTGGAAAACTTGCAATTTCTAAATTTACTTTCATCCCATGACGCCTTAATGCTTCCAAAACTTGTATCAGGTTAGATTTAAGCTCCTCTACAGTAGCACCAACTACAATGATATCATCTAAATATAAAAAAACTCCAATGCTAATTATAGATACTAAAATGCGTATCATTACTCGTGAAAAATGAGCTGTAACATATTTAACCTGAAGGGAAGGAAATTATATTCATATAGCCGATTATTTGCTATAAAGGCCGTTTTCTCTTTACTTTCATCATCAAGGCAAGCCTGACTTGAGATCCAGTGTGGCCGAAAAATAAAAATCTTACTCTCTGTTACTTTAAGCAAAAGCACTTCGATCGAGGGCAATGGATAGGCATTGTCCTTGGTAATGGCATTATCTTTTGTGTTATTACTTAACTAAAATTACCGTTTCATTTTATTTTATTTATTTATTTATTTATTTATTTATTTATTTTTTTATTTATTTATTTATTATTAATTATTTATTTATTATTTTTATTTTTATTTTATTATGATTATTTTTTCCTTTACCTAACCCGGGGCATTGACCAGTGGTCCTAAATGGACTCGTATCATTAGTACTTGAAAAGAATAACAATCACGTTTAACTACGAGAATCTCAAAGAGGTCAACACCAAGGTAACTACTGATAATAACAATAAATTTAACATTAAACACTATTGGTGGTGTTCTCTGACAACCACTTTGGCTATTGAGGAGAGGCTCTAGAGTTTTGGTGGGTTTCTCCTACTCTCGAGGACTGGAAAACCGACAATAAAAATTAACAAAATAAAAATAAAAAAACATCAACAGTTTCCACAAAACATTAGGCAAGCAATATCAGTGAACTGCTTACTACTCATTGACTCTAATAAGAACAATTTGTAATTAAATTACTCAAACTGCAATCACAGATAAATCACAAAAGGGTTCGGTAACACAAATCTGAATAAAAAAAAGAAATTGACAAATCACTAGTTGATTGTTTACGTTTTTCCTGATAAAACAAAATTTCTCAGACAAATTACTCGAATAACCTAAAAATTCAAATCAAAAGGACACACAGTATACGCACATAACAGACAATTAACCCTCTTACGCCGAAGCAGTATAATCGAAATTGTCTCCCATATGCTGGGCCGGTCTGGGAGTGAGCGCGGAAGCGGAAAAAATAATTTTTCGAAAAATCACACCGCGCTTAGTTTTTAAGATTAAGAGTTCATTTTTGGCTCCTTTTTTTCTCATTGCCTGAAGTTTAGTATGCTGCCATCAGAAATGAAAAAAAATATCATTATCATTTATAAATAATGCGATATATGATAGCGCAAAAAAAATTTTCATATATAATTGTATTCAAATCACGCTGTGCGGAAAACGGTTAAAGCTAACGAGTTACTTTTTTTTCGTTGTATTGGAAACTAAATTGCAATCTTATTTATATATAACACATTGTGAAACAATCAAAGCAACACAGAAAAAATATCATCACAAAATGATGCATGAATTTGTAAGGCGCTAACAAAAAAATTTTTTTTTTTTTTCAGAAATTCACCGAAAATCTAAATATTGTTCTAGGGACTTCCAATTTATTTCAGAATGAAGACATATAATTGCATATTACGATACTGTAAGAGTTTTAGCTTAGAATTGCAGTTTTCGACCATTTCGGACGAGTTAAAGTTCACTGAATGACGAAATTTTTATATATATTTACATTTATATGCAAATATTTCAAAAATGAGAAAAGCTACAACCTTCAAATATCTTTTGTTGTATTTTGCATGGAATTACGCACATTTTCATATATGAAACTCTATAAAACCCCTAATATGAAAATGAGCAGATATTAGGAGAATGCGACGTACGCATTTCGGAGATTTGCGGCCGCGAATCGACGCGCGGAGGGAAGGAAAATGTTTTGTTCAAAAATTCACCATGAATATAAATATGGTTCTAGAGACTTCGAATTTGTTTTAAAGTGAAGATAAATGACTGGATATTACTAGACTGTAAGAATTGTAGCTTACAATTGAGTTTTTTGACCATTTGGGTTGAGTCAAAGTTGACCAAACGTAGTTTTTTCCCTATTTATTGTGGTTTATATGCAAATATTTATAAATTAGAAAAGCTACAACCTTCAAATAATTAGTGTTGTATTTTGCATGAAATTGCGCACATTTTCATATATGAAACTCTATAAAACGCCTGATATGAAAATGAGCAAATATTAGGAGAATGCGACGTACGAATTTCGGAGATTTGAGGCCACGAATCAGCGCGCAGAGGGAAGGAAAAGGTTTTATTCAAAAATTCACCATAAATCTAAATATTGTTCTAGAGACTTATAATTTGTTTTAAAGTGAGGATAAATGATGGAATATTACTACACAGTAAGCGTTTTAGCTTACAAATGCGTTTTTTTACCATTGCGGTTGAGTCAAAGTTGACCAAATGTAGTTTTTTCCTATTTTTCGTGATTTATATGCAAATATTTCGACAATGAGAAAAGCTACAACATTCAAATATTTTATGTTGTATTCTGCATGAAATTACACACATTTTTCATATATGAAACTCTATAAAAATAAAACGCCTAATATGAAAATGAGCAAATATAGGAGAATGCGACGTACACATTTCGGAGATTTGCAGCCACGAATCGGCACTCGGAGGGAAGAAAAAAGTTTTTTTTCAAAAATTCACCATAAATCTAATTATTGTTTTAAAGATTTCAAATCTTTTTAAAGTGACGATAAATGATTGAATATTACTAGAATGTAAGAGTTTTAGCTTACAAATGCAAATTTCTTTACCATTTCGGTTGAGTCAAAGTTGACCAAACATAGTTTTTCCTATTTGTCGTGATTTATATGCAAATATTTCGAAAATGAGAAAAGCTACACCTTCAAATATTTTTTGTTTGTATTTTCCATGAGATTTTGCACATTTTCATATGTGATACTCTATAAAACGACTAATATGAAAATGAGCAAATATTAGGAGAATGCGATGTACCGCATTTCGGGGAGATTTGCGGCCACGAATCGGCGGGCGGAGGGAAGAGAAAAGTTCTTTTCAAAAATTTCACCATAAAATCTAAAATATTGTTCTAAAAACTTCAAATTTGTTTTAAATTGAAGATAACTGATTGAATATTACTAGACTGTAAGAGTTTTTATGTTGTATTCTGCATGAAATTACACACATTTTCATATATGAAACTCTATAAAACGCCTAATATGAAAATGACCAAATATTAGGAGAACGCGACGTACACATTTCGGAGATTTGCAGCCACGAATCGGCACTCGGAGGGAAGAAAAAGTTTTTTTTCAAAAATTCACCATAAATCTAATTATTGTTTTAAAGATTTCGAATCTTTTTAAAGTGACGGTAAATGATTGAATATTACTAGAATGTAAGAGTTTTAGCTTACAAATGCAATTTCTTACCATTTCGGTTGAGTCAAAGTTGACCAAAAACATAGTTTTTTTCCTATTTATCGTGATTTATATGCAAATATTTCGAAAATGAGAAAAGCTACAACCTTCAAATATTTTTTGTTGTATTTTCCATGAGATTTTGCACATTTTCATATGTGATACTCTATAAAACGACTAATATGAAAATGAGCAAATATTAGGAGAATGCGATGTACGCATTTCGGAGATTTGCGGCCACGAATCGGCGGGCGGAGGGAAGAGAAAAGTTCTTTTCAAAAATTCACCATAAATCTAAAATATTGTTCTAAAAACTTCAAATTTGTTTTAAATTGAAGATAACTGATTGAATATTACTAGACTGTAAGAGTTTTAGCTTACAAATTCGTTTTTTGACCATTTCGGTTGAGTCAAATTTGATTCCCGAAACGTAGTTTTTTTCTATTTATCGTGATTTATAAGTTATTTCGAAAATGAGAAAAGCTACCACCTTCAAATATTTTATGTTGTATTTTGCATGAAATTGCGCACATTTTCATATATAAAACTCTATAAAACGCCTAATATGAAAAGGAGCAAATATTAGAAAAATGCGATGTACGTATTTCGGAGATTTGCGGCCGCGAATCGGCATGCGGAGTGAAGAAAAAAGTTTTTTTCAAAAATTCACCATAAATCTCACTATTGTTCTAGAGACTTCGAATTTATTTTAAAGTGAAGATAAATGATTGAATATTACTATACTGTAAAACTTTTAGCTTAAAAATGCGTTTTTTTACCATTTCGGTTGAGTCAAAGTTGACCGAAAGTAGTTTTTTTTATCGTGATTTGTATGCAATTATTTCAAAAATGAAAAAAGATACAACCTTCAAATATTTTTTGTTGTATTTTGCATGAAATTGCGCACATTTTCATATATGAAACTCTATAAAACGCCTCATATAAAAATGAGCAAATATTTGGAGAATGCGACGTACGCATTCGGAGATTTGCGGCGAGAACTCAGTGCGCGAAAGGAAGAAAAAAGTTTTCTTCAAAAATTCACCGTAAATCTAAATATTGTTCTAGAGACTTCCAATTTTTTTTAAAGTGAAGGTACATGACTGAACATTACTAGACTGTAAGAGTTTTAGCTTACAAATGCGTTTTTTTGACCATTTTGATTGAGTCAAAATTGACCGAACGTAGTTTTTTTCCTATTCATCGTGATTTATAATCAAATATTTTAAAAATGAGAAAAGCTACAACCCTCAAATATTTTTTGTTGTATTTTGCATGACATTTCGCACATTTTCATATATGAAACTCTATAAAACGCCTAATATGAAAATGAGCAAATATAGGAGAATTCGACTTACGCCTTTCGGAGATTTGCGGCCAAGAATCGGCGTGCGGAGGGAAGAAAAACGTTTTATAAAAAATTCACCATAAATCTAAATATTGTTCTAGAAACTTCAAATTTCTTTTAAAGTGAATATAAATTATTTAATATTACTAGACTGTAAGATTTTTAGCTTACAAATACGTTTTTTGACCATTTTGGTTGTGTCAAATTTGTCCAAACATAGTTTTTTTTCCTATCTATCGAGATTTCTATGCAAATATTTCGAAAATGAGAAACGCTAAAACCTTCAATAGTTTTTTGTTATATTTTGCATGCAATTGCACACATTTTCATATATGAAACTCTATAAAACACCTATTATGAAAAAGAGCAAATATTAGGAGAATGCGACGTACGCATTTCGGAGATTTGCGGCCGCAAATGGCACACGGAGGGAAGAAAAAAGTTTTATTAAGAAATTCACCATAAATGTAAATATTGTTCAAGAGACTTTGAATTTGTTTCAAGATGAAGATAAATGATTGAATATTACTAGACTGTAAGAGTTTTAGCTTACAAATGCATTTTTTGACCATTTCAGTTGAGTCAAATTTGACCGAACATAGTTTTTTCCTATTTATCATGATTTATATGCAATTATTTCCAAAATGAGAAAGGCAACAACCTTCAAATATTTTATGTTGTATTCTGCATGACATTGCACACATTTTCATATATGCAACTATATAAAACGCCTAATATGAAAATGAGCAAATATTAGGAGAATGACACATACGCATTTCGGAGATTTGCGGCCATGAATCGGCACGTGGAGTGAAGAAAAAAGTTTTTTCATAAATTCACCATAAATCTAAATATAGTTCTAGAGACTTCGAATTTGTTTTAAACTGAAGATAAATGATTGAATATTATTATACTGTAAACGTTTTAGCTTACAAATGCGATTTTTGACCATTTCAGTTGAGTCAAAGTTGACCAAAAGTAGTTTTTTTCCTATTTATCGTAATTTATATGCAATTATTTCAAAAATGATAAAAGCTACAACCTTCAAATATTCTTGTTGTATTTCGCATGAACTTGCGCACATTTTCATATATGAAACTCTATAAAACGCCTCATATAAAAATAAGCAAATATTAGGAGAATGAGACGTACGCATTTCGGAGATTTTCTGGCCACGAATTGGCACGCGGATGTAAGAAAAACGTTTTCTTCAAAAATTCACAATAAATCTAAATATTGTTCTAGAGACTTCTAATTTGTTTTAAAGTGAAGGAAATTGACTGAATAAAACTAGACTGTAAGGGCTTTAGCTTACAAATGCGTTTTTTGACCATTTCGATTGAGTCAAATTTGACCAAACGTAGTTTTTATCCTATTTATCGTGATTTATATGCAAATATTTCAAAAATTAGAAACGCTAAAACCCTCAAATATTTTTTGTTGTATTTTGCATGTAATCTCGCTCATTTTCATATATGAAACTCTATAAAACGCCTAATATGAAAATGAGCAAATATAGGAGAATGCAACGTACTCCTTTCAGAGATTTGCGGCCGCGAATCGTGCGTGGAGTGAAGAAAAAAGTTTTATTCAAAAATTCACCATAAATCTAAATATTGTTTTAGAGACTTTGAATTTGTTTTATAGTGAATATAAATGATTGAATATTACTAGACTGTAAGAGTTCTAGCTTACAAATACGTTTTTTGACCATTTCGGTTGAGTCAAAGTTTACCTAACATAGTTTGTTTCCTATATATTGTGGTTTATATTCAAATATTTCACAAATGAGAAATGCTACAACCTTCAATAGTTTTTTGTTGTATTGTGCATGCAATTGCGCACATTTTCATATATGAAACTCTATAAAACACCTAATATGAAAAGGAGCAAATATTAGGAGAATGCGACGTACACATTTCGGAGATTTGCGGCCGCGAATGGCATGCGGAGGGAAGAAAAAAGTTTTATAAAAAAATTCACCATAAATCTAAATATTGTTCAAGAGACTTCAAATTTGTTTTAAAGTTAAGATAAATGATTGAATATTACTATAATGTAAAAGGTTTAGCTTACAAATGCGTTTTTCGACCATTTCAGTTGAGTCAAAGTTGACCAAAGGTAGTTATTTTCCTATTTATCTTGATTTACATGCAAATATATCGAAAATAAGAAAAACTATATTCTTCAAATATTTTTTTTTTTTGTATTTTGCATGAAATTACACACATTTTCATTATATGAAAACTCTATAAAACGCCTAAATATGAAAATGAGCAAATATAGGAGAAATGCGACGTACTCATTTCGGAGATTTTTAATTTTTGGCCGAAAATTGGCGAGCGGAGGGAAGAAATTTTTTTTTCAAAAATTCATCATAAATCTAAATATTGTTCTAAAGACTTCGAATTCGTTTCAAAGTTAAGATAAATGATTGAATATTACTAGACTGTAAGAGATTTAGCTTAATAAGGCGTTTTTGACCATTTTGGTTGAGTCAAAGTTGACTGAACATAGTTTTTTTCCTATTTATCGTAATTTATATGCAAATATTTCAAAAATGAGAAAAGCTACAATCTTTAAATATTTTTTGTTGTATTCTGCATGAAATTGCACACATTTTCATATGAGAAACTCTATAAAATGCCTGATATGAAAGGGAGCAAATGTTAGGAGAATGCGACGTACGCATTTCGGAGATTTGCGGCCGAGAATAGGAGAGCGGATTGAAGAAAATTTTGTTTTTCAAAAATTCATCATAAATCTAAATATTGTTCTAGAGACGTCGAATTTCTTTTAAAGTGAAGATAAATGACTGAATATTACTAGACTGTAAAATGCGTTTTTCGACCATTTCGAATATTTCGACAATGAGAAAAGCTACAACCTTCAAATATTTTATGTTGTATTCTGCATGAAATTACACACATTTTCATATATGAAACTATAAAACGCCTAATATGAAAATGAGCAAATGTTAGGAGAACGCGATGTACGCATTTCGGAGATTTGCGGCCACGAATCGGCACTCGGAGGGAAGAAAAAAGTTTTTTTCAAAAATTCACCATAAATCTAATTATTGTTTTAAAGACTTCGAATCTGTTTTAAAGTGACGATAAATGATTGAATACTACTAGAATGTAAGAGTTTTAGCTTACAAATGCAATTTTTTACCATTTCGGTTGAGTCAAAGTTGACCAAACGTAGTTTTTTTCCTATTTATCGTGATTTCTATGCTAATATTTCAAAATGAGAAAAGCTAAAAAGAAAAAAAAAACAAAAAAAAAAAAAAAAAAAAAAAAAAAAAAAAAAAAAAACAAATTCAAATTTTTTTTGTTGTATTTTCCATAGATTTCGCACATTTTCATATGTGAAACTCTATAAAACAACTAATATGAAAATGAGCAAATATTAGGAGAATGCGACGTACGCATTTCAGAGATTTGCGGCCACGAATCGGCGCGCGGAGGGAAGTGAAAAGTTCTTTTCAAAAATTCACTATAAATCTAAATATTGTTCTAAAAACTTCAAATTTCTTTTAAATTGAAGATAAGTGATTGAATATTACTAGATTGTAAGAGCTTTAGCTTACAAATGCGTTTTTTTACATTCGGTTGAGTCAAATTTGACTGAATGTATTTTTTTTCCTATTTATCGTGATTTATATGTTATTTCGAAAATGAGAAAAGCTACAACCTTCAAATATTTTATGTTGTATTTTGCATGAAATTGCGCACATTTTCATATATGAAACTCTATAAAACGCCTATTATGAAAAGGAGCAAATATTAGGAGAATGCGACGTACGCATATCGGAGATTTGCGGCCGCGAATCGGCACGCGGAGTGAAGAAAAAAGTTTTTTTCAAAAATTCACCATAAATCTCACTAATGTTCTAGAAACTTCGAATTTATTTTAAAGTGAAGATAAACGATTGAATATTACTATACTGTAAAAGTCTTAGCTTAAAAATGCGTTTTTTGACCATTTCGGTTGAGTCAAATTTGACCAAAAGTAGTTTTTTTTTATCGTGATTTATATGCAATTATTTCAAAAATGATGAAAGATACAACCTTCAAATATTTTTTTTTGTATTTTGCATGAAATTGCGCACATTTTCATATATGAAACGCTATAAAACGCCTTATATGAAAATAAGCAAATAGGAGAATGCGACATACGCATTTCGGAGATTTGCGGCCGAGAATCGGCGCGAGAAAGGAAACAAAAAGTTTTCTTCAGAAATTCACCATAAATCTAAATATTGTTCTAGGGACTTCCAATTTGTTTTAAAGTGAAGGTACATGACTGAACATTACTAGACTGTAAGAGTTTTAGCTTACAAATGCGTTTTTTGACCATTTCGATTGAGTCAAAGTTGACCAAACGTAGTTTTTTCCTATTTATCGTGATTTATATGCAAATATTTTGAAAATGAGAATAGCTACAACCCTCAAATATTTTTTGTTGTATTTTGCATGAAATTTCGCACATTTTCATATATGAAACTCTATAAAACACCTAATATGAAAATGAACAAATATAGGAGAATGCGACTTACGCCTTTCGGAGATTTGCGGCCAAGAATCGGCGTGCGGAGGGAAGAAAAACGTTTTATAAAAAATTCACCATAAATCTAAATATTGTTCTAGAAACTTCAAATTTCTTTTAAAGTGAATATAAATTATATAATATTACTAGACTGTAAGATTTTTAGCTTACAAATACGTTTTTGACCATTTCGGTTGAGTCAAAGTTTACCAAACATAGTTTTTTTCCTATTATCGTGATTTATATGCAAATATTTCGAAAATGAGAAACGCTAAAACCTTCAATAGGTTTTTGTTATATTTTGCATGCAATTGCACACATTTTCATATATGAAACTCTATAAAATGCCTATTATGAAAAGGAGCAAATATTAGGAGAACGCGACGTACGCATTTCGGAGATTTGCGGCCATGAATCGGCATGCGGAGTTAAGAAAAAAGGTTTTTTTTATAAATTCGCCATAAATCTAAATATTGTTCTAGAGACTTCGAATTTGTTTTAAAGTGAAGATAAATGATTGAATATTATTATACTGTAAACGTTTTAGCTTACAAATGCGTTTTTTACCATTTCAGTTGAGTCAAAGTTGACCAAAAGTAGTTTTTTTCCTATTTATCGTGATTTATGTGCAATTATTTCAAAAATGATAAAAGCTACAACCTTCAAATATTTTTGTTGTATTTCGCATGAACTTGCGCACATTTTCATATATGAAACTCTATAAAACGCCTCATATAAAAATGAGCAAATATTAGGAGAATGCGACGTACGCATTTCGGAGATTTTCTGGCCACGAATCAGCACGCGGAGGTAAGAAAAACGTTTTCTTCAAAAATTCACCATAAATCTAAATATTGTTCTAGAGACTTCTAATTTATTTTAAAGTGAAGGAAAATGACTAAATAATACTAGACTGTAAGGGTTTTTGCTTACAAATGCTTGTTTTCGACCATTTCGATTGAGTCAAATTTGTCCAAACGTAGTTTTTTTCCTTCCTATTTATCATGATTTATATGCAAATATTTTGAAAATGAGAAAAGCTACAACCCTCAAATATTTTTTTGTTTATTTTGCATGAAATTTTGCTCATTTTCATATATGAAACTCTATAAAACGCCTAATATGAAAATGAGCAAATATAGGAGAATGCAACGTACTCCTTTCGGAGATTTGCGGCCACAAATCGTGCGTGGAGTGAAGAAAAAAGTTTTATTCATAAATTCACCATAAATCTAAATATTGTTCTAGAGACTTCGAATTTGTTTTAAATTGAATATACATGATTGAATATTATTAGATTGTAAGAGTTTTAGCTTACAAATACGTTTTTTGACCATTTCGGTTGAGTCAAAGTTTACCTAACATAGTTTTTTTCCTATTTATTGTGATTTATATGCAAATATTTCAAAAATTAGAAACGCTACAACCTTCAATAGTTTTTTGTTGTATTGTGCATGCAATTGCGCACATTTTCATATATGAAACTCTATAAAACGCCTAATATGAAAAGGAGCAAATATTAGGAGAATGCGACGTACGCATTTTTGAGATTTGCGGCCGCGAATGGCATGCAGAGGGAAGAAAAAAGTTTTATTTTTTAATTCACCATAAATCTAAATATTGTTCAAGAGACTTCAAATTTGTTTTAAAGATAAGATACATGATTGAATATTACTATAATGTAAGAGGTTTAGCTTACAAATGCGTTTTTCGACCATTTCGGTTGAGTCAAAGTTGTCCGAAGGTAGTTATTTTCCTATTTATCGTGATTTATATGCAAATATTTCAAAAACAAGTAAAGCTACATTCTTCAAATATTTTTTGTTGTATTTTGCATGAAATTACACACATTTTCACATATGAAACTCTATGAAACGCCTAATATGAAAATGAGCAAATATTAGGAGAATGCGACGTACGCATTTCGGAGATTTTCGGCCGAAAATTGGCGAGCGGAGGGAAGAAATTTTTTTTTCAAAAATTCATCATAAATCTAAATATTGTTCTAAAGACTTCAAATTTGTTTCAAAGTTAAGATAAATGATTGAATATTACTAGCCTGTAAGAGCTGGTCAAAAAGGCGTTTTTGACCATTTCGGTTGAGTCAAAGTTGACCGAACATAGTTTTTTTCCTATTTATTGTAATTTATATGTAAATATTTCAAAAATGAGAAAAGCTACAACCTTTTAAATATTTTTTGTTGTATTCTGCATGAAATTGCACACATTTTCATATGAGAAACTCTATAAAATGCCTATGAAAAGGAGCAAATATTAGGAGAATGGTACGTAAGCATTTCGGAGATTTGCGGCCGAGAATAGGAGAGCGGATTGAAGAAAATTTTGTTTTTCAAAAATTCATTATAAATCTAAATATTGTTCTAGAGACGTCGAATTTCTTTTAAAGTGAAGATAAATGACTGAATATTACTAGACTGTAAAATGCGTTTTTCGACCATTTCGGTTGAGTCAAAGTTGACCAAACGTAGTTTTTTTCCTATTTATCGTGATTTATATGGCAAAATATTTTTGAAAAATGGGAAAAGCTACAACCTGTTCAAATATTTTTTGTTTTGTTGTATTTTGCATGAAATTACACACATTTTCATATGTGAAACTCTATAAAACGCCTAATATGAAAATAAGCAAATATTAGGAGAATGCGACACGCATTTCGGAGATTTGCGGCCGAGAATCGGCGCTCGAAGGGAAGAAAAAAGTTTTTTTTTTTAATTCACCATAAATCTAAATATTGTTCTAGAGACTTCGAATTTGTTTTAAAGTGAAGATAAATAATTGAATATTACTAGATTGTAGAAATTTCAGCTTACAAATGCTTTTTTTTACCATTTCGGTTGAGTCAAATTTGACCAAACGTAGTTCTTTCCTATTTATCGTGATTTATATGCAAATATTTCAAAAATGAGAAATGCTAAAACCTTCGAATATATTATGTTGTATTTTGCATGAAATTGTGCACATTTTTCATATATGAAAACTCTATAAAAATGGCCATAATATGAAAACATGAGCAAATATTAGGGGGAATGTGCAAACGTACGCATATCGGAGATTTGCAGCCGCGAATCGGCGCTCGGAGGGATGAAAAAAGTTATTTTCAAAAATTCACCATAAATCTAAATATGGTTCTAGAGACTTCGAAATTCTTTTAAAGTTAAGATAAATGATTGAATATTACTAGAATGTAAAAGTTTTAGCTTACAAATGCGTTTTTCTACCATTTCCGTTGAGTCAAAGTTGTCCAAATGTAGTTTTTTTCCTATTTATCATGATTTATATGCAAATATTTCAAAAATGAGAAAAGCTAAAACCTTCGAATATATTATGTTGTATTTTGTATGAAATTGCCCACATTTTCATATATGAAACTCTATAAAACGCCTAATATGAAAAGGAGCAAATATTAGGAGAATGCGACTTACGCATTTCGGAGATTTGTGGCCGAGAATCGGTGCGCGGGGGGAAGAAAAAAGTTTTCTTCAAAAATTCACCATAAATCTACATATTGTTCTAAAGACTTCAAATTTGTGTTAAGGTTAATATAAATGATTGAATATTACTAGACTCTAAGATTTTTAGCTTAAAAATGCGTTTTTTGACCATTTCGGTAGAGTCAAAGTTGACCAAACGTGGTTTTTTTTCTTTTTATCGTGATTTATATGGAAATATTTCGAAAATGAGAAAAGCTACAACCTTAAAATATTTTAAGTAGTATTTTGCATGAAATTGCGCACATTTCATATATGAAACTATAAAACGCCTGATATGAAAAGGAGCAAATATTGGGAGAATGCAACGTACACATTTCGGAGATTTGCGGCCGAGAATCAGCGCACGGAGGGAAGAAAAATGTTTTTTTCAAAAATTCACCATAAATCTAAATATTGTTCTAGAGACTTATAATTTGTTTGAAAGTGAGGATAGATAAATGATTGAATATTAATAGACTGTAAGTTTTTAGCTTACAAATGCGTTTTTCGACCATTTCGGTTGAGTCAAAGTTGACCAAACATAGTTTTTCCTATTTATTATGATTTATATGCAAATATTTCAAAAATGAGAAAAGCTACAACCTTCAAATATTTTTTGCTGTATTTTGCATGAAATTGCGCACATTTTAATATGTGAAACTCTATAAAACGCCTAATATGAAAATGAGCAAATATTAGGAGACTGCGACATACGCATTTCGGAGATTTGCGGCAGCAAATCGGCACGCAGAGGGAAGAAAAAAGTTTTTTTCAAAAATTCACCATAAATCTAAATATAGTTCTAAAGACTTCGAATTTGTTTTGAAGTGAAGATACATAATCGAATATTACTAGATTTTAAGAATTTTAGCTTACAACTGTTTTTTTCGACCATTTCAGTTGAGTCAAAGTTCACAGAACGGGATTTATATGCAAATATTTCAAAAATGAGAAATGCTACAACCTTCAAATATTTTCTGTTGTATATTGGATAAAATTGCGCACATTTTCATATATGAAACTCTATAAAACGCCTAATATGAAAATGAGCAAATATTAGGGGAATGCAACGTACGCATTTCCGAGATTTGCAGCCGCGAATCGGCGCTCGGAGGGAAGAAAAGTTATATTCAAAAATTCTCCATAAATCTAAATATTGTTCTAGAGACTTCAAATTTGTTTTAAAGTGAAGATCAATGGATGAATATTACTACAATGTAAAAGTTTTAGCTTAAAAATGCGTTTTTCGACCATTTCGGTTGAGTCAAAGTTGACCAAACGTAGTTTTTTTTCTTTTTATCATGATTTATATGCAAATATTTAAAAAATGAGAAATGCTGCAACCTTCAAATATTTTCTGTTGTATTTTGCATGAAATTGCGCACATTTTCATATGAGAAACTATAAAACGCCTAATATGAAAATGAGCAAATATTAGGAGAATGCGACGTACGCATTTCAGAGATTTGAGGCCGAGAATCGGAGCGCGGAGGGAAGAAAAACGTTTTTTTCAAAAATTCACCATAAATCTAAATATCGTTTTAGAGACTTCAAATTTTTTTTAAAGTGAAGATAAGTAACTGAATATTTCTAGAAAATAAGATATTTAGCTTACAGGATCTCCCTCTCTCTCTCTCTCAAAGCTCTCTCTCTCGCGCAAACTGTTTCATTTCAGTAACGTAATTCCCGCACATATATAATTCTTAGTAATATATCTGTTGTTTGTGGAATCTGAACATAGTATTATTTCTATTAGTTTTGTGAAGGTGCCCACGAAAATAGTGAAGAGGTTGAAATTGTAACAGGCTTTTTGATTGGAGTTGCAACTGTGTATAAGGTATTTTTACAAATGTTTTGAAGTGCACTTCGAGTTTTTATCATTTTTAAACACATTTATCTTTTGCTTTGTTCTTTTGACACATCCAATTTCATATGCTTAATGTTTGTACTGTCAATGCTTTAATTGTTTCCATATTATGCATTGTGTTTTTGCATTGTTTTTATTTTGTTTAATTAATTTGAATAATATTCTATTATGTAATTGTTTGAGTCTAACACTTGCAAATTAATTTGTATTTAATTAAATATAATTTCAAATTTAATTACTGCTTTATGATTTAATTTAATTAATTTTCTTGATAAACTTTGATTTAATTTTGCTTAATAATTAATTCAAGAATTAATTAAACTTTTGTTTTCAAGTAATAACAGTTTCCCTGAGATTGTGAATTTCACTTATAAATTTTGAATTTAGAAATAAATTTTTGTATTTAAAATTTATATGAGCATTTTATTACAACACCAGTAGTAAGTATTATATTTTGTTTTGTTTAGGTAGAAATATAGAGTGATAATTGTGCCGTTTCCCACAAATAATTCAGAATCGGGGAAATACTTAGATTTTAAATTGTAGAAGGAGTGATGGCCTTTAATTAAGATTACCTCGCACCTATTTTAATGAACTTAGACTGATTGTTTTCTTGACTGTTCAGTTATATAAGGAATCACGCTTATCTTTAGAGTATTCAGTCGTTTAGTATTTGTGATGAAGGGTCAGGTGTCGGGCTGTAGTGAGGTAAGTAATAACCAGGTACTTGAACAAACTGTGCCCTAAGTACAAAGGGTGTCCCAGACCCAGGAATAAAAGGGTCTTTTGTACTAGCAAGTACAAATGGCAAGTGTAGTAACCAGATACTTGGCAATTTGGGTTAATAGATATTAATGGTGTCCAGACACAGATCTTTGACTACTTCGTGCACCAAGTATTAATGGTATCCAGACCCAGATACTCTAGGCCACTTCGTCACAAGTATTAATGGTGCCCAGAGACCCGGGATATTTGGCACTTTATGTACCAAGTATCAATGATCCCCAGAAACCAGGGAGGAAAACAAATCACATTATCACTCTAGCTTATACTGGTGGTGTTAGGAATATATTTTGTTAGAAGAGTGGCCATATATTGGTTTTTGTATTTTATTGTAAGAATTGTATTTGAGAAAAGTGGCTCCATTCGATACTCAGGAATTTTTAGCAGCCCCTTCCATCCAAGTGTTGTCTGAAACTACTCTGACTAAGGCACAGTGGAGTGCTCTAGCAGTAGCACGTGGTTGTCATGTGTCTAGTAGCATGATAAAAGCACAAATCAAATGCATTGTCATGCAAGCATTGATAGACTCTGGTAGAATAACTGATGATGATGAGTTAGAACTGGCTCAAGAGTTGTTGAATGTAGCACAGGCTGATCTTATAAATAAGCAAGTAGAAAAGAAAGAGAAAAGTGATGCAGAGTTAGAACTCAGACGCATAGAAGCAGAAGAAAGTTTGATTAAGCTGAAAATACAGTCTGAAAGAGAGAGAATGCAAGCTGAAAAATACAGAGTAGACAGGGAAAAACAAGAAAGAAGAGAAAGAGAAGAAGAAAAAGCAGTAGAAGATGAAAGGCAAAGGATAAAAGAGGAAAGAGAAATTGCAAGACATGAAAGGGAGATGGAATTGATAAGAGCTAGATCCACATTACCTGCAACACCGTCTAACCCTAACCATGGTAATCAAGACCCTGCATTTGATGTAGTAAGAGTGCAGAAATTAATCCCTAAGTTTACTGAAGAGGCTCCAGATGAGTTCTTTGATCACTTTGAGAAAGTGGCTTCAGGTATGGGATGGCCAGAAGATAAATGGTCAGTTTTGCTACAAAGTGTCTTGATTGGTAAAGGGAGAAGCGCTTACTTAGCCTTAACAGCTGATCAGTGTAAAGACTACAAGGTGCTCAAACATAATGTGCTACAAGTATACCAGTTGACCCCAGAGTACTACAATGAAAGATTCAGAAATTTAAGAAAGGATGAAAAGTAACTTTCTTGGATTATGCTTATAAAGTGAGAAGGTGTTTTAAAAGATGGTTGGAGGCAGCTAAAGTTACAACTTTTGAAGAGTTAGAAGAGTTAGTTGTTTTAGAGCAATATTTTAAAGGTATTCCTGAGTATATAAGAGCCTATTTGAGAGAGAGAGATGAGGGAGAGAGCGAAGAGAGAGGAGAGAGACGAGAGAGAGTAAAAAACTTGACCAAAGCTCGCTTACACTGAGTGAAGACTACAATATAATTAGTAGCAGGCGCAATTATAATGTCAAGTACCAGAATCAACCACGCCCAGGTTTTAAGTCTCATCCATGTTTCAGAAGCAATTTTATAAATGGGAAACATACAAGTAATAATACTCCTCAGCAAGCTAATGTGAAACCCTCATCTAATTTAGCAAAACAGTTGCAAAAGCCTAATGTTGTCTGCTTTAAGTGTGGAAGAGCAGGACACTTCAGTCAGGAGTGTTATTGGAATTATCAGCAGTCCAAGCCTGTTGGTCAAATAGTAAGAGGTGACCATGTCAAACAGACTGTTAAGAACAATGTGGGGAGGAATCTGACTACAGGGAAGACTGAAACTAAACAAGCTGAGTGTTTAGCAACCAGTGGAAATGTAACTTCAAGCAGTGAGTGGCTGAGCAGTTTGGAGGCCTTTAAGCCATATATCTATGAGGGTATGCTGGCAACTCAAGAAGAGAGTGTGCAGGTACCAGTCAAGATTTTATGTGATACAGGGAGCAACCATAGTGTGGTGTTACGTGGTGCTCACCCAATGTTAGAGAAGAATCTCACTGGAGATTCAGTTATTTTGAAGGGTATAGGAGGAGAGGAAGTAACTCCTATATGCCGCTTACACCTGTCCTGTGAATTAGTGACAGGGAGTGTTGATTTTGCTGTGAAGGACTCACTGGCTGTGGAAGGTGTACATGTTCTGTACATGAAGTTGGTGGTGTTCCATTTGTTCCTTGTCCTGTAGGGACAGACAAACCGTTGAGAATTAGTCCTACGGTAGAGTTGGAGAATAACCCCCACCTGTTCCCTAGTTGTGTAACTACCAGAAGTATGAGGAGAATTACGACTGTTGGTGAAGAAACTGAGGATTTGCACGCCCAAGATGGATCAAGTGAAGGATCTTTGAACTTAGAACAATTGTTCCAGGGGAGTGATGCCTCCCGTGGAGCTGACCGAGAAAGGATTTCCCAAGAAAATGAAGAACCTGTTGTTCCTGAAGAGACTCTGAGTAGTCAGGGTGTTCCTGAAGATAGTAGTGAAACTGCCGTAGCTGAGGTAGCAGATATTGATAGTTCAACTATTGAAGTTGGACAGGTAACAAGAGAGAAGCTAATGAACTTGCAGAAGAGGGATGCATCGTTAGCTGATTTTGTTCTTCAGTGTTGTTGATCAGGAAGAGATGCAACAAACTCCTACCTGTTATTATCTGAAGGAAGGTTTGCTGATGAGGAAGTATAAACTTTCAGATATACCTGGAAATGCTGAATGGGGCGAATATCATCAGTTTTTTATTCCATGTCCATTGAGAAAGCAAGTGGTAGCAAATGCTCATGAATCTGGACATATGGGAATCAGGAAGACTGTGGAGAAGATCATGGGATATTTTTTCTGGCCTGGACTTCATAAAGATGTTAGCAGGTTCTGTCGAGAGTGTCATACCTGCCAGATCGCTGGAAAACCTAATGAAACCATTCAGAAAGCCCCCCTACAACCTATAGAAGTTAGAGGAGAACCCTTTAACAAGTTGATTATAGATATGGTTGGACCACTTCCGAAGAGTTGGAGAAGAATAACCCCCACCTGTTCCCTAGTTGTGTAACTACCAGAAGTATGAGGAGAATTACGACTGTTGGTGAAGAAACTGAGGATTTGCACGCCCAAGATGGATCAAGTGAAGGATCTTTGAACTTAGAACAATTGTTCCAGGGGAGTGATGCCTCCCGTGGAGCTGACCGAGAAAGGATTTCCCAAAAAAATGAAGAACCTGTTGTTCCTGAAGAGACTCTGAGTAGTCAGGGTGTTCCTGAAGATAGAAGTGAAACTGCCGTAGCTGAGGTAGCAGATATTGATAGTTCAACTATTGAAGTTGGACAGGTAACAAGAGAGAAGCTAATGGACTGCAGAAGAGGGATGCATCGTTAGCTGATTTTTGCTCTTCAGTGTTGTTGATTCAGGAATATGAGATGCAAACAAACTCCTACCTGTTATTATCTGAAGGAAGGTTTGCTGATGAGGAAGTATAAACTTTCAGATATACCTGGAAATGCTGAATGGGGCGAATATCATCAGATTTTGATTCCATGTCCATTGAGAAAGCAAGTGGTAGCAAATGCTCATGAATCTGGACATATGGGAATCAGAAAGACTGTGGAGAAGATCATGGGATATTTTTTCTGGCCTGGACTTCATAAAGAGTTAGCAGGTTCTGTCGAGAGTGTCATACCTGCCAGATCGCTGGAAAACCTAATGAAACCATTCAGAAAGCCCCCCTACAACCTATAGAAGTTAGAGGAGAACCCTTTAACAAGTTTATTATAGATATGGTTGGACCACTTCCGAAGACGAAGAAAGGAAATGAATATCTGTTGACATTATTGTGTCCTGTTACCAGATATCCTGAGGCGATCCCTATTAGAAACATATCTGCCAAGATAGTTGCTGAGAAACTAGTGGAGTTTTTCTCAAAGTTTGGTATACCAGAAATTGTACAAAGTGATAGAGGAATGAACTTTACTTCCAAGTTATTCCAGGATATGATGAACTTATTAGAGGTGAAACAACAGTTATCAACTACTTATCATCCAGAAACTCAAAGTGCCTTGGAAAGGTTCCACCAGACATTGAAAAGTATGCTGACAAAGTATTGTTCTGAGTCAGGAAGAGAATGGGGTGTTGGTTTGCCCTTAATGTTATTTGAAGTTAGGAATGCTTATCAAGAAAGCATAGGATGTTCACCCAATGAGAGGATTTTTGGAAGAGAAGTGAGAGGACCTTTGAAGATTCTTGCAGAAAATTGGGTAGAAAATAAAGAGGAAATCCAAGGAGAGAATGTGAAGAACTTAAAGAAAAGGTTGGAAGAGATTAGAAAAAATTCTCTTTAGAAAATCTGAAAATGAGTCAAATGAAAAGGAACTATGATAGGAAGGCTAAGCTAAGAAGTTTTAGTGTTGGTCAACAAGTGTTAGTGTTTCTGCCAGTCAAGAGATTTCCCCTTACCAATAAATTTCAAGGTCCCTACAGGATAATTGAGAAGTTAAGTGATAGAACTTATGTGATTGAAACACCAGAAAGAAGAAAACGACAGAGGAAGATACATGTGAACCTTTTGAAACCTTACTTCTCAGAAACTAGAACTGAAACTGTGTCAATAATACAGACAACTTCATCTTCAGAAGACGATGACGGCTATGAATTGGGAGCCTAAAGCAAGATGAATAATTCTTCAATTTTGGAAAATTTAGAGGATAAACTGAAACATGTTAACGTTGAACAAGGTGAGGAATTAAGTGAAGTGATTAGAAGCTTCACAGAGATTTTTGCAGATGTACCCAGACGTACTAATCTGACCAAACATGAAATCAAGATTCAAGAAGATGGAAAATCGTTCAAGCAAAGAGCTT
Organism: Macrobrachium nipponense; assembly: GCF_015104395.2. Classification (NCBI taxonomy): domain Eukaryota; kingdom Metazoa; phylum Arthropoda; class Malacostraca; order Decapoda; family Palaemonidae; genus Macrobrachium; species Macrobrachium nipponense. Next base: position 136,654 of record NC_087224.1, on the reverse strand, counting down.
ATCGCTTATCACCTTATCATCGAGATGTTCTGAAGAAAGAAGTTCAGTATTTGCTGCAACATGGATTAGCAGAACCCAGTTCAAGTCACTTCAGTTCCCAATGTGTGTTAGTGAAGAAACCTGATGGCTCCATTAGGATGTGTACTGATTATAGGAAAACTGAACTTTCCATTAGTGGGTGGCTGACAATTTATCCCTTTGACCTTTCTTGTTAGCATCAGTTACTTGATAATATTGGGCAAGCCAAGTTTGTTTTCAAGATAGACTTATTGAAGGGATATTATCAGATACCCTTAGATGAAAATGCAAAGTTGCTGTCAGCTTTTATTACTCCTTTTGGAATGTATCAGTATACTGTACTGCCATTTGGTCTGATGAATGCACCAGCCACATTTCAGCGAGTGATGGATCAACTGCTAGGATCTATAGAAGGAATAGGTGTATACCTTGATGACATAGTCATTTACTCTACAACGTGGGAAGAACATCTGCAGATCCTGAAGAAAGTTTTCAAGAAACTACAAGAGGCAGGACTAACAGTCAACCTAGAGAAGAGTGAGTTTGGGAAGGCGACTGTTCAGTACCTTGGGTTTGAAGTTGGAAAAGGCCTTCTCGCTCCAGTGAATGCTAATGTGGAAGGTATCCGTAAGGCTACCCCCCCTACTACTAGGAAGCAACTACAAAGATTTTTGGGCATGGCTGGATTCTATCGTCGTTTCTGTCCAAATTTCTCAGCCGTAGTAGCTCCCTTGACAGACTTAACTAGTCCCAAAGCTAAGTTCGTTTGGACTCCAGAATGTCAAGAATCCTTTCAGAAGGTAAAAGCCATTTTAACTTCAAGACCAGTGCTTCCAGCTCCAGACTTTAATAAGAAATTTGTGATACAAGTTGATGCCTCTGATGGTGGAATTGGAGCTGTTCTGCTTCAAGAAGATGAAAATAACCTTCTACACCCTGTGTGTTTCCTGTCTTCGAAACTGAAAAAGCATCAGAAAAACTATGCAACTATTGAAAAGGAAACTCTAGCCTTAATCACAGCATTGAAAAAGTTTGAAGTGTATGTGAACAGACCTAGGAATGAAGAAGTTTTAGTGTTGTCTGATCACAATCCCCTGTCATTCATACAGCGGATGAAAAACCATAATCAAAGACTGACCAGGTGGTCTTTGTGCTTGCAACAGTATAATATAAAGGTTGAGCACATATCTGGTAAGAACAATGTAGTTGCCGATTATTTATCCCGTTGTGAATCGTTGGATTCAACCCGGGAATAACTAATCTTCTGGGGGGAGGAATCTTATAATGTAAGTTTGGAATGCAATTATAATTGTGGTAATAAGATTAGTTCACCTCAGACCCTATGTATCATGTTATGAAATATATGCTTTTTGTGTTCAGATTCCCAAATTTGAAGATAACATGTGCTAAGTAGTCCCACTTTTCATTTTGAAGTAATGTAAGACAGAGTGGAAGCTCATAAGCCTTTTGAAGAGGGTTGTTGTCACACTTTGAGAATGTCTTAGCTAAACTGATTTCTTTATCGGTGCAAACACGTGCATAGGGACCTCCCGGGCTGCATCGGATCCTTTGAGAACATAGAGAGAGACTGCTTTGTCCGAGCAGAACTTGCGGTTATCCAACCCGATCGGGCCTGTAACGGAACATAAGGGAGCCTTATTCATAGACATATGCGAACGCAGTCAAAGAGGCCCCATACTTGATACCCCTATAGAGATGAAGTAATATGTTTTCGTCTCGGAAGTGTACACTCAACTACACCCATTCCCTTGATACGCATAGTTACGCATATAAAACTTTCATTCGATCTGCATATAAGGAGGATTGTTGCACACTACGCGGGATAATAAACAGAGGCGTAACCCCAAAAGCCCCTTACCATAAAATAAGCCTCAGGATATATAGTAAGCCCAACCTTGTAGCAGCCTTAATAATGAAGAACAGCACCGCTCCGGGGGGACCGAAGGAGATGTGCACGAATGTAGTTTACAAATTTACTTGTCCAGAGGAGGTGTGTAAACCTCACAGCCAAAACTACATCGGGCACACTACAACGACCCTTCGGAGACGTCTGCTGGCTCATTGAAATCAAGGGTGGCCATCCCATCACATTACATATATGTTCACGACAGGAAGCCATCTCTACAAGAGCTCATAGAAGGCACCCAGTTCGTGCACAGAGAAGACAACTATGGTCGCCTCTTAATAACGGAAGCAGTGAGCACCGCTATTCAGAAGCCGACCTTGAACGTCCAACAAGAATCGGACCAAAAAAAAAAATATTACTCCCCCTCCAGCAGGAGAAGGAATACCCAAGCCAACAGGGACCAGACAGCGCGCCCCAATCCACCGAGAACATCGCGCCCCTTGGAAGGTATTGTGGAAGACCCAGCGTCACCCCGAAAGTCAAGTAACATCCTTACTCAGGTCGCTGAGACCCCGCCCAACACGAATCAGCAACCGTTAACCAACGTAGACCATTTTGTGACATACACACACACACACACACACACACACTCAAATTTAAATCATACACATTTATGTATAAACAGAAATTATTCTCTTGTACCTTTATGCATGCTATAAAATTTTTATACATATATTTTGTACTCCCGTATTTAGATTTCTATATTCATTTTCATTCCTGTATGTAATTTTGTAATTTTTATCTAAAACAAACATGTAACATATTAAATTTTAAACATACATTTAAGGAAACTCCTAGCACATGGCATTGTATTTTGAACATTTATTTAACCACTGTTTAAACTTTCACTCTTATTGTCACAGTACATATGTCCTTATGTTCTTTGTAACTAAAACAACGCCCTTAAGCTGTTAATCCCTAGACTAACCAGTACCCATACCTCAAGGTCATACCTCCCACACGATGAGATAAATAGGCCGAAAGGTCAGATTGTAAGTCAGTAGTCGCTTGATAATGCCATAA
>NC_087224.1:111186-128686 GCF_015104395.2 Macrobrachium nipponense | reverse complement strand
AAATGCTTTAAAATTCTAGGAATATCTAAAAACCTTTCATCATAAGGTAATTTTAGAATGTTATGCTGACTAAATTCAAGTTTGTCATTAGTTGAATAAATGTTTTTCTAGCTCTTTTCCATGCCACATCTACAAAAGTCCTTGGGTATTTAGTTTCAATGCAATATCATAAATAGTTTTTAATTCAGCGTCAATAAACTGCGGGCTACAGACACTTAAAGCCCTTAGGAACATCCCAGAAAAAACAGAGAATTTAACATTTTGATGGTGATTGGAGTAGTAATGAACAAAAGAGGCAATATTAGTTGATTTTCGAAAGACTGAAAAGGTGAAATTTCTATCATTTCTATGGACAGTTACATCAAGAAAATTCAAATTACAATTTCTTTCTTCCTCTACAGTAAATTTTATAGAAGGGACTAAATTATTGAGATTAATAAGGAATTCCTGGAGGTTTTCGTGAACTGGCCAAATACAGAAGATATCATCCACGTATCTAACCAAATAACTTTTTGGGGGCAAAATTCTTGGTAAGAGTTTTGTCTCAAAAAATTCCATGTAAATATTGCTAAGGACAGGAGATAAGGGATTACATGGCCCATGCCCATGCCAAACTTTTGTACAAAAAATTCCCCACCATTGAAAACAAAATTTACTATCTTTGATACATAACCTTATGAGACTAATGAGATTTTCTACACTTAAGGGAATGTCATGACGCTCTAATTCCTCTTCCAAACCATATTCAAGTAAGTCATCTACAGGCACTTTTGTAAATAAAGAGACAACATCAAAACTAACCATATTAAAATCATAATTCAAATTTAAACTATTCAATTTGTTTATAAAATCAACATTGTTTTTAACATTCGTGTTAGAAATATTTCCTACCAAAGGAGTAAGAATTTTTACAAGCCATTTAGATAAATTATACGAAACTGAGCCCACTGAACTAATGATTGGTCTGGATAGGGTTATTGATTTATGTGTCTTGACTAAACCATACATGTAAGGTAGGGAGGCGCATTTGCGTGTAAAACTGTTTAATTAAATGGTCCAAGCCCTCAAAATGGATTTAAATTTGTTTATTAAAATGGGAGTTAACTGTCTGTGTGGTCAGACTCAGTTTCGTATAAGTAATCAGTGTCATTTAGCAATGTCATTATTTTACTTATATAGTCCACTTTTATTCATAATTACCACTGCATTAGATTTATCTGCTTTTGTCACCTTCACTGTTTCGTCTTCTTTAATTTTCTTAAAAGCCTGGAGGAAATCTCACGGGTACATTAGGGGGAGAAGGTTTACTCATAGCACCATACACAATACCTTTACAAATATTGATCATCAGGGCATAGGTTTTGATTCAATTTTTCAAATAACAAAAGGATTTTGAGATGTCGACACAGTCCAGGTTACCATTAAATACACCAAAGCTTAACCCATATCCCAAAGCCGCTGTCGTAGCACTATCCACTGGTTTGTCAGATAAATTAATCATGAAGTCCACGTTGGCATGCTTAGTCCAGTCGCTTTCAGCAATAAGATTTTTCAGCTTGACTTGGAGCTTCCTTTCAAGACGGTTGCAGCACTTTCTCAATTTTCCATAGCAATAATCCAGCATCCGATTCTTCCAATCGACAGGAACCGTCTGATTAAAGCTATACCGTCTGCTTCTAAGTGTACGGAACGCATCATCTACTTCCACTTTTTGTGATGTCGATGGTTTGTGAAGTAGATGCGTTGAAACTCGTCGAAAGGTCGCTCTGCTAGGCGAAGAATTCTCACTGGTAAAATCGACTTGGGCATCACTTGCTCGTTCATGCACTTCCGTAGAAAGTTGGAGTCGGAGTTTCAGTTTGTGAGCGATGATAAGAGCATTACAGAAGGATGTCACGAATAGAACAAGGCTCGGAAAATTCAAAGAAAAAGGCGTAGAAGTTGCGTGTGGTGCCATTATGCTTAAAAAAATCACAGTAGATGCACGTGACTTCATAAATAAGCGAATACCACGGGAAATGATAGTCAGGAATCCAAGCGCTTTCGTCTTTATTCAGACATCGTCAAGGAGCTACTAAAGTACAATCGGAGAGGAAGGCCTCAGGTACAAACAAGATCAGGAATACCAGATGGTTAATTATCAAAAGGGTAAAAAGGTTAAAAGGGATAATCCAGGATTATCGGATATCACACGGTCACAAACTTAAACAGATTCTGACCTAACCGAAATTATTACAAAGTATCTTTACCAGTCCAAAACATGTAAAAACTGAATATATTAATTTTGTTGCTTATATTTATCTACAACTTTTTTCATTATGAAAGCATCAAGTTTAAATAAACCAAGACTTAAATTTAGAACATTTCTATTATTTGACTTGATAAAACAAGATTCAATGATATTCCTTTTAACTGTGTCATTACATGGGACTAAGGCTCTTGCTTGACTCCAGTTAATAGGATGGTCTAAATCTCTCATATGTACAAATAATGCATTCGATATTTGCCCAGTTCTCACAGAATATTGATGTTGCTTAAGACGCTGTGAAAGAGATTTGCCAGTCTGTCCGTAATAGATTTTATCACACTTTTTGCAGGAATTTCATATATGCAGCCTGGAAGATCTTTAGGAGAATTTTTGATTACTAAACTCTTGACATAAATATTACTGAAAACAACATTTATGTTAAAAAGCTTTAAAATTCAAGGAATATCTAAAAACCTTTCATCATAAGGTAATTTTAGAATGTTATGCTTACTAAATTCAAGTTTGTCATTAGTTGAATAAAATGTTTTTCTAGCTCTTTTCCATGCCACATCTACAAAAGTCCTTGGGTATTTAAGTTTCAATGCAATATCATAAATAGTTTTAATTTCAGCGTCAATAAACTGCGGGCTACAGACACGTAAAGCCGTTAGGAACATCCTTTGTAAATATACGAAAATGTAGAGGAAACGTTGAAGAATAAAGGGAAGGTCAAGAAAAATGGCTATGGATAAGACAACAGTTTCATTTTGACGTTATAAATTGATCGAAACGAAAAAAAAATTACCGTCGTCAACATTTATTGCAAGAATAACAATTTTTTGAAGAGCCCTGTGTCGGTTATTTTTCATAGAAATTACTTTGTAAATATACGAAATTGTAGAGGAAAAGTTGAAGAATAAAGGGAGAGTTAAGAAAAATGGCTTTGGGGTCACTGAGAGGGAAGTGTAGGTGCGATCAGTTGATTTCATTGTGAGAATTTTACTACGCCAGGGATTTGAGCATGCGCAGTACAGAAACTACTTTGCTGGCATATTGATACCCGAGATACACGGTCCAAGGTAAGATCTAGCCTATGGAAATCGCTACTTGTCCGAAAATTAAAAAAAATGCCCCTAACACACGCACGAAAAGTTTCGGTAAATTTTACATACCGTTAAGTCAGTTGGATAGATAGGGGATAGAGTATTTTTACGTACTATTACGTCAGTTGGACATGAAAGAGTTAAGACTATTATTTACTGGGGGTTATCTAAGTTATCTGAACTTGAGTTATCATTCTATTAATTATCCTGTAAGAATCCGAATTATTCAATTAGTACTTTGCTTTGAATAAACATATATTTTTGTAGCTCCGACTCTGATTTGGTGACCTTAGATAATGGAGTGGAGGTTGCGCGAGAGAGAGAGAGAGAGAGAGAGAGAGAGAGAGAGGAGAATGTGTTACCAGACAAGGTGTTACCAGTAAGCCTTCCGCTCTTGGCTTAATGTTACCTATGTGAATAACGGGGCGGTGCTCCCGTTGTTAGAGTGGTGGCAAGCGGTGGTCGAACGAAAAAGCCTTTTGTGAGATTGGTATTAGCTATGAAATGCCGTTTTCAGAGTGTCTGGTTGTGGGAATGTGTTATATTTCAGTTAGTAACTTATGGGGTTAAGGTGTGACCATCAGTTAACTGTGGTAATGAGATGGGGCAATTGAATTAGGCTCAGCATTTTGCCCAGGGCGTGATGCCTCGAGGGAGTTGGGCAATGGGCAGGCAGTTAGGACTGAGATCTTGTGAGTGCGGTCCCCGAGACGTTTGCCGAGTGCATTGTGTCGAGGAGATTCGCGTGTTTGTGATTGCGCAGATTCCGGGGTTTTCTATCATTTTGAAGGGGTAATGTTACAATGTGTTTTTTTTTAGGCGGGGGTTGGGGAGGGGTTTCTTAATCATTTTGTGAGTTATGGGATTGGTTTAGAATACCACATTTTTTTCCCCATAGGAGTAGAAAGTGATGTGTTTTTTTTTATTGGCACATATTAAAAGAGACGTATTCGTCTTTGTTTTGATGCATACGTGTGTGTATGAATGGTTTTCATACATGGAACACTGTGGTTTTGCCTCTTGGAGATAGAGCGCCTGCTTGTTCTTATGCAGTCAGCACAATTTCTGCTGAACCGACCCATAGGGGTATTGCAAGGGGAGAGTAGTGGTCTGCCTCGGGGGGCATTGCTTGACCGGGAGGGTGAAGATCTCTCTCTTTTTTTTTTTTTTAGTGGGGGGTGAATTTCTTCTTTTTTTTCTTTGTGTCGGGGTATTGGGGACGAGTCTGGCCTTGGATAAGGGAATTTTCAATGCCAAGGACATCAGCTGATAACGATTGGTTGATGATGTGAGATGCCCGTGGGTTTTTTTTTTTGAAAGATTTTTTTTTTCTTTCTCTTGAGTGAAGAGAAAAGGAAATGAAATGCATATATATTTGGTGTAAGCTTTCCTTATGCTGTGGAGAATGCTTTTACGCAATATTGGAGGGTTTAATTATAATGGGGACACAGTGATTATTGTTTTTTTTAATGGATATTTTATTGGTGTTGAGGAGATTACTTTAAAATGGTGCTGAGTGGTGATGAGTGGTGATGATTGATGTTGTCAGTTGGTAATGCCATTGATGGTGAATGGTGATGCCCGGTGTTGCTGAGTGGTGTTGTATCTGATGATACCAGTGAGTGGTGTTGATTTTTGGTGTGGCAATGGTGGTGTATACTGGGGAAATGGGGTTGATTTTTGTGTGGCAATTATGATGAATACTGGGGAATGGAAATATTAATGCCCTTACTTGAGATATTTGCAGGAGAATTATTATTATTATCATTACTGGAGATATTTTACGGGGAGGTACTTAAGTAGAATTATCATTACTTACGACATATTTTACAGGAGATTTGAGATATTTCATGGGAGATTATTTTATAATTATTACGGATAATTATATTACAGAGTTTCTATGACTTTGGAGAATGTGTCAGTGGTTCATGGGTGATGAATCTGGTGAATGGGCGACTATTAATTTTGCTAATATTGGGCGAGTGTTGATATTTATTGATATCTGGTGATACTTTTGGTACTGATAGTTCTGATATTGGTGTTATTTTTTTTATACTAACATGGGTGTTGTAATGATATTAAGGGTGGTGATGCTTTTTTTTGTGGATATGGGAGGAACTAACGACACTTTTTTTTTTTTTTTTTTTTTTGAGTTCAGCAGCTTATTGCTTGACATCTACGTGAGTCACGGGGGATAGTTAACAGTGCCATTGATTTTTCTTTTTTCGTTTTTGGATGTTAGCCATCGCTGACATAAGTTTTTTTTATCATGGGTGAATTTGAATTTATTTTTTCTCTCTTGTTTGTGTGAATTTTCTTTTTAATATCTCAGTTCGTGACTTGGAGTCATTGTTCGGGAATGTGTTTATAATTTCAGCTGTTTGATGCTACAGAAAGATCTATGGGAGAAATTTTGCATTTTTTGAATGCATACGAAAAGGCACTACATTTTTTTTTTTTCTGGATATTTGTGTTCCAGAAGTTGTGGGTTTCTTGCACAACACTTTTGTTGTATTTGTGACAACTTTGCCAGAGATAGGAAGCTTGGCGAAGTTTCCAGTGGCCAATGTCGTAGTGCATATGGAGAAGTCTTTGCTTAGACACTGAATTTGGAGTTTTGTTATAATGAGTTGTGGCACACTGGTGATTTTTTTTCTAAAATTTCTCAGGCAATTTTATATGCCGAGTTTTTGCCCTTTCTTAGCAGTTATGCTAAACAGAGAGTTTATAGTTCTTGACTATAACATTGAGTTATTTTCCTGGAGAATTGGAGATATAATTTTGGAGGTATAATATTTTTGGCCATTTGATATATATATATATTTTTTGTTTTTGTTTTTGAGATATTCCACAGTTTAGGGCTATGGTGGTGAGAGCTATGTTTAGTTCAATTATTTTGCAGCCATCTTTGTTGCAAATAGAGACACCTTTATGAGGAGACATGGGGCAATATTTTTTTAGTGTGTCAGCTAGATGCTTTGAGTGCATTTTTTTGGAGATGGAGTTTCATTTTCTATCCTGCTTGGAGATTTAATATTTTTTGGAGACTTGTTTTATTCCACATGGAGTTATTGGTGAAATAGAGGGAAGTATTTTTTATTTGCCGAAATAGAGGTGAATATTTTTTATTGCTGGAGTGGTGGTTTTATTAACATGTGGTTATTGGTGAAATAAGAGGGAATATGGTGGTGTGGTTATTAATTAAATGGAGGTAATATTTTCATCACTGGGGTGGTGTTATTATTAAGATGGTGATTTATATATTTATATGGAGATAGCATTAATCTTTGGGGGTGACCTTTTTTGTGGTTATGATTTTTTTTTTTTTCAGTTGAATTCCTGGAGTTTTTACGAGCCAAGAGAAGAGTTCTGTGGTTATTTTTAGTTTTGTGACTAATTTGAGGCGAGGGGCATTACTGCATTGTGGTCCTATGGAGATGTTGCATTTTTTATATTCACCAGTGCGTTATCTTTGGTGGCATATAATTGCCGAATTGTGAGTTTCCGTAGTTTTTATCTCGAATAGGTGATAATTTTTTATATAATTGGGCAGTATCATGTGAGAGTTATGTCTTTGAGACAATTTTTGAGCACCTTAGTCATATCCTGGAGATAATTTTGTGAAATGTGCTTACGTGGTGTCAGTATAGAACTTTTTTTTGAGAATCATGGGTCTCCAAAGTTGAAAGTCTGACTAGACATTTTTATGCTGCAGTTTGAGCGCCTGACTGTCCGCAGGAGGATTTTTGCTGACAATACTGTGATGAGTCTGGTTGCTGACTCTTTTCCTCTAGTGGTGATTGCTCAGAGTTTTTGCAATGTCTGGAAATGTTGACCATAGCATTTCATGAAAATGCACGTGTAAGGGGTTGCTTTCTGGCTGTGTCCGATAGATGGAAAAGTTGCGATGGCAAAATTCCGTAACTATACATATGGCATTTATGGGGAAAACGCGGGGTTATGTATATCATATACTTTGTGTGATGGGGAGAATTCACGTATTATTATTGCTGTTATTATTATTTATTTGTTTTTTTCTTTTTTTCCTTTTCCTACGAGAGATGTAATCGGGGTTGAGCTTTAAATAGCATTTCTTTTTGGACGGGAGATGTAATTTGTTGGGATTTGTGAATTGCATGAAATGGGCGTTTGACATTACGAGCAGTAAAAAGGGTTTTTGCTGTTAGTCATTGGAGAGTTTTTATTGATATTGTGGGTTGTTGAAATATCAGAGCTTGAGAGAACATTTTTCAGTGATAATTTCGGGGCTGGGCTTGTTACGTGTTTGTTATGGGCTCATTACTTTTTTTTTTTTTTTTACTTGTGAGAATTTGCGAGTTTGAAACGTGATGACAGAAGTCTGTGGAGTTACTGTGAGTTTTGGTGTGTGTGCTGGTGTGTGAATTTGTTGAAGTTTTTTTTATTATTGGAGAATCAAGTTAGAGAACTTAATATTTTTTTTGCGGAGTTGTGATAATGACTTATGATTTAGCGATCCTATGGAGTTCCTTCACAAGTTGAAGTTAGAAATTAGTTCAGGGGTCATATTATTGGAGTTAATTGGGAGACGTTCAGTTATTTTTTGGGGGGAATTTTTAAAGTCATTATTTGATAAAGAAGTAATGTCCTGGGGGTTGTTTTAATTCCTTTTTTGATTGACCACGATGACGTGACTGACATACTTAAACACACCATAATCGTCGTTCCCCGACGCTAGCAAGACACCCACCAGCCGTTGCAGAGATGTTGCTGTCGTTTGCCTACATACGAGAAGTTTCTACAAGTCTACAGAGTTCTACAGCGCTTTTGGGTCTACAGGAGCTGTTGGATGTTTTCCACTGGGAGACGTATTGCCTTCCTACAGTGTGTTTTCTACGAGTCTGTGCAGGCAGTTGCAGACAAAGAGGGAGTGTGTGAGAAAGTTCAAGATGGTAAAAAAAGTTTCTACTCCCAATTGTTTTTGGAGATGAAGCGTGATAGACATTACTTTATATTGCCAGAGACGTGCAGTTATTACTATATTTTGTGTTTTGAGCCGGCCAATGTGTTTTTTTTTTTTTTATATATTGAGCTGTTTTAGTGGCCTGTGGCTAGGCAGGGGCTAGCCAGGATCAGGATGGTAGCCGAGCTAATCTGTAAAAGGAGGGATGTACAGAGTCATCATTTTTAACTTCCCTGGAGACTGAGAGTTCAGGCGACAGCTTAAGAATGCTGATGACTCTTTTTTGGGTGGTGTGATGTTAAAGTTCCTTACCTAAGCATATCAGTGCCATGATAGCTTGTCCAAGGTGCTTTTGAAAACTGGCTGCAACCAGTTACTGAAGGGTGTGAATTCATGTGTATGTATACGAGCTATGTCCGTTCTTAATGGCATGTATTAGCCAGAAGGATGGAGACAGTTACGGGGAAAAAAGGCAGGATGCCGGGATAGCTCTGCGAAAGTTATATTTGTTTCTGTGTGTGATATTCCAAGCTGCATTGGGTAAGAGTTACTGTGATTTAGCCAAAGATATGGCTTGTGTCTGTTTTGATATCTTGTAAAGATGTTTTATTTCATTTAATCTTTTGACTTTGTCTTTACAATTGTGTGTACTTATTAGTATGTCCCTCCTGTCTTTTAAACAGGCGGATCTAATGGAGGGGACTAAGTGTCCTAGTGATAGGGACTGCGTCCTGTGTGGAGGGAACTATAATATTTTGGAGAAGAGTTAATTGGTGTTTGACTTTTACTGATTAAGACTATTATTTACTGGGGGTTATCTAAGTTATCTGAACTTGAGTTATCATTCTATTAATTATCCTGTAAGAATCTGAATTATTCAATTAGTACTTTGCTTTGAATAAACGTATATTTTATAGTTCCGACTATGATTTGGTGACCTTAGATAATGAAGTGGTGGTTTCGAGAGAGAGAGAGAGAGAGAGAGAGAGAGAAAGAGGAGAATGTGTTACCAGACAAGGTGTTACCAGTAAGCCTTCCGCTCTTGGCTTAACGCTACCTATGTGAATAATGGGGCGGTGCTCCCATAGTTAGTATATATATATATATATATTCATATATATATATATATATATATATATATATATATATATATATATATATATATATATATATATATATATATATATATATATATATGTAAGTGTTACATAATAAAAATATGGAATGTTTTTTAGTTGTCAGCTAGTGCTTTGAGTGCATTTTTTGGAGATGGAGTTTCATTTTATAAAAAATGAAAAAAAACTCCATCTCCATATATATAAAAAACTAAAAAACTATGATTAATTAAAACCAGTGACCTAAGAGGTCAACCAGATTGCTTGCAGGAATGTGATCAGACCAGAGATGATAAAGTATGCTAAGATGACGTATACAATAAAGTAGGCTAAGATGACATGCCGTCACCTGTGGTCCTTCATTTGTTTTGAAAACATTATTCCAAGCTTCCTGCTTGAGACAACTACCGCGACCTATAATTCAAACGGCCTACGTGATTTGTAATCTATGTCATCTGTGTGTATGTTCGTATGTTCGAGCTACTGTCTGCTTCCTTTATGATTTGTAAACGATATTGTAGTCAGATTTGAATTAGCCATCATCATTGGCAGACCTGTACAAATTTCCTCTGATCTTCATCATGTAATCTCAGAGAATAGAAGCATTTTTTGTACTCAGTGTTTTCTACTAGAACCTCACATCAGAAAGACATCGAATGAAGTTATAACTATCATCATGGGTTTAACATATCTCCGTCATCATAACACAAGAAGATATTGACTTAGTAAGTTATCATCAAACCCCAAGACACTCCAATGAGTATGGAAGTGCATAACCAACCAACTTAGCGTAAGATTATCGCAAGTCTAACATAACCTCACAGGGCGCCTTATTATACAAGGCAACAGCCCTTAAATTGGTGGCAGAATACAAAAGAACTCTTCAATGTCTTCCGAAGAATAACCAGAATAATGAATAATGTATCATATCAGAAGTCAACGACGATGAAAGCAAGAGATTCTTCAAGCAACTTAGTATCATCGTTTAGTGAGCGACTTCAGCAGTGCATATCTTCAAGGAACAAACCTGACGTGTCTGCTTCCTAAGGCAACGCAAGCTTCGAGATGTCTCTCATTAGAATCATCCAAGAAAACATCATCGTTAATTGAGCATTTCCAGCACTTCAAGAAACAAACTGAACGCGTCTTCAGCATCGGATCTTCAAAGCACACGAATCATCCAAACAACGCGCATGGGGGAAACTCAAGCCAAACCAGGTCATCCACTAAACAGAGAAGGAGGGCAAAGGCCGCGTGTCGTTATCGGAACACCGTGACTTCCCACAAAATCAAGCTAAGTACAATCTTTTTATCTATTTGGAGTAACTGAGTGTTTCCTTTGCAGGTCGAATTTTCGTTATTCCTGTGGCTGAAGTTACGAGACATTCTTAATCTTACTTTTTTACAGAAATTATCTACATCATTGAGACTTCGCTACTGCGAGTTTTTATCTTTGAGTTTCTGTTTCCAGAAGTTCTACTGAAATATCATAATCATATACTGTGTTAATTTTATCATTTTGATTGATTATTAATTCTGAACGTAACAAATCATATTGAACATTGAATATGCGTTTACGCAGTGGACGCCTGTATTTATACAAATGCATGGATAGGGTCGTTAGGCACCGTAGTGATTAGAAAACACACAAAAACAAGTGGAACACCCGCACATGTCTGTAAAAACTTTTATTAGGCTAACATACTTAACATTCATATAAACAAATCAACAAAATGTCTAAATGCGCTGACCTGGATCCCTCACTATTTCAAATTTTAGCAAAGAATGAAGTAAACAACAGCAAGCACAAACAGTTAATATTGAACGCAGTAGAGATAACTTGTCTTAATAGTAATCGCTCAATTCATAATAGTTCGTCATTCTTACGTTCATTGCTTTATACGTAACTAAACAGCAACATAATGCTAAAAACACACAATAAGTTGCCGATGGTAATAAAGAGAAGAATCCTAATTATTATAAAAAGAAATAGGTAAACAGTGGCCCTAAAAATCAGAAACAAAAAACAAATCGTGCTTAAGCAAACTTGGTTACTGTGTCATCTAGTCAAATGGTCAGGGTCAGTCAAATCTGCCGAGTGTTCAAAGTGATGTCGGATCATTCATGCCAATACCTTTGTGAATTAAAAAGGAATTTTCCTATGAATGACACGACCGTATCAAGTAATCAGAGCAGGTTCTCGTAATTTTAATACAATAAGTTATTATAAGTAGTGGTGGATTAAGCCGACTGTACGCACTGTAAAAATTAGAATATCTTGTTTTTATTCCTTTAGTCCACGTAATATCCTGTATTTACGGACTCACCATCTGTTGTTCGAACTTCCCTATTGAGAAGTCCGGATACCTCTATAGTTATAAAAAACATTGATCTGTATCTAGCGTAATTGTAAGATATCCATCTATGGGTATACAAAACATTATCTTACCTCCTGCCAAATAAGGCGTGTTTATCAAAGGAAATTCTATAAACCTCCTAACATATTAAAATCCGTTTTGAACAAAAAGAGACAGTTAATCAAATAATAACTTATATAGAAGAACCAATCATTTGTCTCATAAATCGTGATATTGTTCTACGACCCAACAGAATTCTCCCACAGCCGCAGTCGCAGTTTGCACGCAAAATCTCGAGACGCATGCACCCTCGAATGTCTTAGAGCGTGTAAAAAGACTTTGCTGGGATCTGAAATTTTAATCCTTCCCGACACTCTGAAATATAACGATTTCCGCGAACAAAGCCCTATACACAGTTGACTCGCAGCAACAAGTTAAATCTAGTGATCCACAAAATCTATACATATAAATATCGCATTTTTTATTGTGGTTAATTTTTAATCATGCCCAACCAGTCGTATATGAATCTCTCTTATACTCTATCTAAAGTAATATCCGTAAAGTCATTCAAGCAAAGGTGATTCAGCAAAAAAATTTTTTATGTTTTATCTGAATACCAGGATGTTTCTCCACTAGCGAGTGATCTCTGGGGAAAACGGATGTCATTGAACACAAAATACGGTCTAAGGACAAACATAAAGCTATATACGTACCTTCGTATAGACTCCCAATGAAATTTCAAAATGAGATAAATGACGAAGTTGAAAATGTTAGTAATAGGAGTCATTAGGAAATCAAATAGCCCATACAATTTTTCCCTTAAACGTCATGCAAATAATAAAGATCGGACTTGGCGTATTTGAGTAGATTTCTGTCGCTTAAACAAGGAAACGATTCCAGATCGTTTTCTAGTGCCATGTACCGATGATATTTTATCTTTGTTAGGTCAGAATAAATTTTTCACCAGCTTGGACTTACTTAAAGGCTTTCACCAGATACCATTAGCTAAGTGAGGTACCTCATACACCGCCTTCAGCACACTCAGGGGACACTATCAATTTTTACGTATGCCTCCGGCTTACGTTGAGCCCCAATTACAATATAGTGTTTGGAGACTTTTAGGGGATACCCTACATGCCTATATGGTTGGTCATGTAATCTTTTCTAATACCTTAGAAGTACATTCACATAAACTAGAGCTAGTGCTACAGAGACAAAGAAATATAATCTCAGAGTAAAATATCTAAATGTGAGTTTTAAAAACCGAACATGTTTATCTAGGTTTTATGTGTCTAGTCAAGGTCTTAAAGTAGTCCATGGTAAAGGTGTCGGCTATCATAACTTTCCGTACCTATTAACGTAAAAGGGGGATACAGCACTTTTGCGCTGTAGTGGGTATTACAATCGTAAGTAAATATGTAACTCTTCAATCATGGCAGCTCCTTTAACAGATCTTACGAAGAAGGGCGTAGATTTATTATGGTCTGAAAGCATCAACAGTCGTTCGATATCTTAAAATTGGAATTATGCAGCTTACATCTCTTAAAAATCCCTGATTTAAATAAGGAATTTAAATCAGTAGTACCCCTCTTACCAAGGGGTAAGAGGGGTACTACTTCAGCAATATGATAAACAGTTCTTCCCTATAGCTTTTTATTCACGTAAACTAAAGCCCTCTGAAAGTAAATATGCAGTAATAGGAAAGGAAGGGCTAGGTATCTTTAGCTCACTAGTACATTTCAAGTTCATAATCTACGGCTATCCTGTTAAAGTCCTTACTGACCATTAGTCCCTTACCGAGTTTTTCAAAGGCTTTAATCACAGTCCCAAAGGAACTCGGTGGCATATGATCATTCAGGTCTTTGGAGCCAAGTTAAGATATCTACCTGGGAAAGCAAATATCATAGCTGACGCATTATCCTGCAATCCCGCACCATACTGCAAAGAACTATTAATTGGACTAAAAGATATAGGCACGGATGTTTCTATTGTTAAAACTGTATCTAAACAAGAAAATTCATTAACCCAAGAGATCGTGAACATTGAATACCTGGGTTGGAGCGCTGAACTGTTACAAACTGAACAAAACAAGGTCAGCAGCTAAGCAAAACAATAAACACTTCGAATGGAAACAAGGGTCAGCAGCTAAGCAAAACAATAAACACTTCGAACGGAAACCTTAAAGCAAAAGTATATTTAAAGTATGTGTATCAGAATTATGTAATCAAATGTAATATTATATGTAGGTCCGTGACGAGGAAAACCCGAAGAACACAGCAGGTGACTAACGACCAGGTATCAGTAATAATCTCTTTCATACTAATCGTCCTAAACCGGTTGCATTCCAATCCAGGATTCCAATCCAGGGTTCTCTATTATGTCACAGAAAGCCAAATCACTATTTTTCTGGCCTACAATGCTTACAGATATAAAAAGCACATGACTAATTGTAACACGTGTCATGAAAACAAGGCACACATTAAGACACCTGTCAGACTAGGGGCCTATCCCGTACCAAATCAATCCTTGAAAGAATACACGTAGAATTATTAACAGAGTTACAAGTCTGACAGAGGAAAGAAACACCTCTTAGTGTTAATAGTTGCCTTGACACGTTATATAGAATTAATAGCACTAAAAAACAAACACCGCAATTGAGTGCGCTAGGAATATTTATGAGTGCTAAATCAGTAAACATGGAATTCAACACATGATAATCTTTGACTCGGGTGGTGTAAATCAATAATAATCTCCTTAACTCGTTGCATGAATTCCTTTCCATTAGAAAACCAATAATATATTTTGTCACCCAAAGTCAATCGGTTTGGTAGAACGGATAAATAAGAAAGTGTCATGTCTTACGAGTTACACTCGTGATATTGGATCCAAACTGGATTATAGCGGTTCTCGCGGTTTTTAAATACCTTTTTATCATTCATATCTTGTATCTATAGAATTGATACCACAAGTAGCCTTATACAGTACGCCCCTAGAACACTTTCCACATATTCAAGCCAACCATTAATTTATCAAATATATAAAAAAATAAGTAAATAAATAAATAAATAAATAAATAATTAATTAAAGTATGGATACAAGTGGATCGATATAATACACTCTGTAAGAAGTTGGAAGGGTTTACAAATTATACTAAAAAAGGAATCACGATAAAATCAATAAGCAAAACGTAACCATATGCAGCAAGTGTTATAAAATATCCAAATACATATGCGTAAAGATTTGAACTCTAACTTAACGCTTTAGTAACGACAAATAAGCTAAAAGTTCAAACACATATCAAAACCTACTAGCATATTGTCTGTCCCGGTAGTTTATATTCGTAGTCAATGAAAAAAATAAATAAATAAATAAATAAAAAGAGATTTTAAAGTCAGGAAGTCTAGAAGTGAAATGTATATCTATGTGAATAATCCTATATGGATCTTACAGGGTAAAATAATATATAAAATAAAAGTGTATGAAACCCACCCTTTTCATTAGTTTGAATAAGGAATATCTAATTTAACATAAGTAATTACATATATTTTACAATCTTGCAGATTTCCAACATGAAACGAACATTATATTGTTCAAATTTGGTACTGTTTTTTTCAGACATTCTTCTCGTGTGAGTGGAGCATTAAAACCAAAAACAAATACACAATTTATACACGGCTATCATTAGGAAGTACTAATGTCGTATTTATTACAGCAAGTAACGTAACTCTTAAGCTGGTGATGAGGTCATCAGTCTAGAAGGTGCTTGGCACATTTGCCGAATCAATCATTGTTTCTTTTAACCCCAATAATCTGCTTACACAGGCTTAATCTGTAGTGTGTGTTGTCTTGTGCTTGCAAAAACAAGCCAACAGGAGAGGAATGCTTAGCATGAACTTCTCATGGGCAAGGCAGGTCGTTAGGTACAAGTGTTTATCCGTGTGTGCAATGCAACTTTAGTTAAGGAATTGCAATCGTTTTAAAATTAATGGACAAAATAAGTAAATAGAATTTCTATAACATCAAAATGAATTAATTTTTTCTGAACCTCATAGACAATTAGAGTCAATAAATCAGCTTATGACATTGGAAAACGGACATTTAGAAGTATCAGGTCATGGATATGAAAAATATACTTGGAACATAAGCCTATTACAATTCAAGTAAATCACATTCATGGGAAAATGTCACATTTTCTTGAAAAACCCAGTTTATATAGAAATTAGTTACATAGTGGGTTCTTTCATAGCATCTCCTGCCTAAAAATTAACCTCAGAGGATGCGCGCAAGAAAATTGAATATGAACCTTTTGTTAGGGGCACATAGGATCGGATTTTATCACAGCTTAATTTCAGTAAGTGTAGAGAAATACAAAATCATGATTAATATTCTCTTTGACTTATGTTGCCTGGCAATCTTACCAAAAGCTCCGTTTTCCACTTCTTTTTCTAGTAACTTACTACCAGTAATATCGAATTTTCTTTGGGATTCGTATTGATATCTGTTTATTTTTTATAATTATGGATATTTTTTATGGTCATCATAGACCTGGATAGGTTCACTCATTGTTATAATGCCATGGATAAAAAAGTTTTGTACAGCTGACTCTTTGAATTCCTAAAATATCAGTGAATTCATGTGGGTTAAGTCTAGTCCTTAACGGCTTTCTCCCTCCCGTATTTGGATGTTGTCTGAATTTACTTTGCCTTGTGACAAGTATAATTTCACTTGCAGGCTGATTAACGGAACCTGGTTACAGTACCCTGCAGTACAAGAGTTTCATATCGCATGCCCGAACAGATCGTCTACAACTTCAAAAACCCGTTCGTCGCTGCGGATGACTGCAATGTGAAGGGAATAAGCACCATCATAAGTGAACAAGCTTATTTTGTGGACCTCTTGGACCGACACCCGTATCCCGTCGTTAATCTCATTTTAATGCGGAATGCTCTGGCGGCTGTCGCAATCGCAATCGACTACAAAGGGACATACTTCCGACAATTACGACCAAGAGGATATTCAACTCTACGTTTGCTGGCGAAGGACTCGTGCTGGGGATGATTTTATTCATTGCGAACGTATTTGTATGGCATAGGATGTGGAGGACAAGTATGGGCGCAAAATAGAACGTTGGACCCTGTCCAGGCAATTTCCCTTGTTTTTAACCATTTGGAATTGGCCATTTCATTTGGCTATAGGTGGTTGTCTGGAACTATGTAATGGACGAAAAGTTGTTCGAACGCTAGTTTAATGTGCAGTGGGTATAACCTCGGTCATGTATCCTATATATAAAGTATCAGGTATCCTATATATAAATTATCATAAATAACAGAATTGAAATATATCTGCATGTACGCACTAGGAATCTATTTAAAGTGCACCTAGATTAATCACTTAGATTAGTCATTTATGTTAATCAGTTGTATTGAGTGCACATATATTGATCATAATTATATGAATCCATATATATATGTATAAACAAATCAGGTAGCCTATAATCAATCTGTTACCTTTTATCTGACCAATAACTGCAGTTAGTATATAGGTCAATGAATCAGCATAAAAATTAATAATTTTTATCACTTCATATATGAATTTTCATCAGTTAGAATATGATTTTTATGATGTTAATCTTTATCCTATGCAATTATCAGAGTACATTAGTATTTTCTGTAGCATATGTATCTTAATGAGTTGAAGTGAAAAACTGTATCATTATATATCACGTGATCATCATT